>NC_039364.1:133842117-134142117 GCF_003573695.1 Papaver somniferum
TGAATCGGTATTCGTATGGATGAAAGGACGAATGGACTTTTGACATATACAAAAGTTAAGCCTATGTAATCATTAAATTGATGGAAAATAGGATAAAATATTTTGTTCAACAAGGATAAAGTCTATTATGTCGTTATGATGGAAAATAAAATAGATCCTTGTATGTTATCCACGGTACTGATCTTCATTGATCCATTTTATTATGTTTTACCGGGAAGGCTCCATTGTGTGTCTTATGTTGAGCACCTTACGACTAATTCGATTTACCTTGGCTTTGTTGGTTGTTCCATAAGACGCTATATGTCGATCATTATGAACTAAATTAATCAACTAGTTTGGTTATTTAGTTAGTACTCCATAAGTCTTCCTTCTTATGTCGAGTACATGTACGGTTAAGGTTGTCATATTCTATGATGAACTTGGTCGGGGTTCCATAAGTTCTCTTATGTTGAGCCCAAAATAATTAAATTGATTAATTCGATGATTAGTTTGGTTATTTGTATTCCAATTAGATTAATTATAGGTTCTCTTTTAATTAATCTAGTTGAGTTTTCATATATTCCACAAGTTCTTGTGTTGAGTATATGAAAGGCTACACTATCATATTCTTTGGTTAATGTAGTCATATATTCCGTAAGGTTTTCCTTATGTTGAGTATTTGAATGGTTAAGTTAGTCATCTCCGTGTGATTGACGTAATCGTAGCCCCGTCAGTTTACTTATGTTGAGCACTTTCAATTAAATTGATCACTTTTGTGGTTTGATTTTAGTTGCGTATTCCAATTGAATCAATCATGGGTTTACTTGTGGTTAATTTGGTTGAGCTTTGGATATAGAAAATCATTCCTATGGTTTTTGGTGTCCAATAAAAAATCCTTCTTTTCTTTCGAAATTAAGGTCGCTCTTGTTGTTCTCTCGAGAATGACATCAAATGGGGGAGAGTTCTTTTGAACTTGTGCTTAATGGTAATATCTTGCGGGGAGTGCGGCTGTGGAATTTTATAGGGGTTATATTGTATCTTAAAACTCCTTGATGAATGCTGTTAGCTTCGGCTATTAGATTGCATCTAAATTAAGTTGGTATGTATTTTTCTTTTGGTCATGAAATGTCTCTTGTGGAAATTTCATTATGATCCCATTCTTGTACCTTTGCCAATTGTATTGACAAAAAGGGGGAGAAATATTGTAGTTCACACTACAAATACATATGGTTTTCGGATCATTGTGTAAGGGGGAGTGGTTTCCATGATCGAGATGGAGTATTGACTAAGGGGCAGTGATACATATCACCGTAGTATTATTGTTAAAGTCGTGATACAATTGGACTTTGATGTTATATAATAATACTATGACATTGTATAATAATGATCGAGAATCTCGATTTCTCTCATTGTTATAGCTACGGATCTTCAACAACAATGGTGCTAAACTTACAACCTTTGGGATAATTGGAGTACTTGGAAGGACGAAGATTTCAAGGAACGTTGAAGATTAGACTATGGAATAGGAGCCACTAAAGTTTATCTTTTTTGTATTCCATATGTATTAATAGTTTTGTCATTAAAATTGACAAAGGGGGAGATTGTTAGAGCATAGCTCGGTTAACCTCGCATGTGTTGCTATCTCAAGCATGTTTGTCAATGTTAGTGATCAAAACTATAAGTCTTGATTTCTAGCCTACATAGCTAAGTCTCGGACTAGGATAGAAAAGTGTAGTTGAGCTCAAGGACTTCATGGCGATTCATCATACAACGACGAAGATCTATAGAAGGAACTGTGGAACTTCATCAACAAAAAGGTATGTGGAGACTTGAACTTATCTATCACTCAAAAGTCTATCTCTTCTATCTCCTACTTCTTATGAGACAAAAGTTGTATGCTATATAGACTAGATCATACACACTTGACATTTCGAGCTGAGCATTCATTGCTTATCTTTTATCTCAAAATCGTGTGTTGGTAAAGCGTTTCGCTTTGATCAAGTTTATCTTCACCTAGTGACGAAAGTCATGAAAAGTTTCAATCACTTTGAGAATTGCTCTGACGTGAATCGGTCTGTGAATAACGGCTACATAGCGTCCTCTGAGAATATCTCAATGATTGAAATGAGAGTTTATATTACATAACCATGTATTCCTTGAACCGAAGTTTTCGAACTTTGTTGATCAAGAGAAATCGGGAGGATTGTGGAATTGGCTTGCCAAGTCCTCGAACCTAGTTCGCAGACTCGGTCCGCGAACTGTCGGAAGTTCTCAACCGAGAATTTCTGCTGGATTTTCTAAAACTCGTTTGTGTGCTAAATCCGCGAACTGGCGGAAGTTCTCTTTCCGAGAATTTCTGCTGAGTTTGGAAAACTCAACCGATTAACTTAAGTCCGCGAACTTGTTTGTTTACTTAAGAGGTTATGATCTAAAGATGTGCTCTGAACATGAAACATTAAATTACTAAGGAATGCTTTATGCAAACCGTGGTTATAATGTTCATGAGCCGATTCAATCGAATCGAATCATCTTTGTTTCAATTGTGCTTGTGTAGTTACATAAGATCTCATAGCAATTGAACAACCCTTTAACTAGTTCATTTGAGTCAATTGAACTAGTTATGGTGAAGAAGAACAAGGTTAATATGAAATGCTCATATGGTTAACCTTTTGGGTTACTATGTTGAACCAACATACACGTACATGTTTGGGCATGGTTTTCACGACCCCAGTAAACGTCTACCCAAGTATGTGTGACATGCTAAGTTTTCGATCTAACGGTTGAGAAATATTATCTTGAATCTAAATCAGGTTTTCATCTAATGGTGAATAAGGATTGCTTTGTAACTAAGGCAAAACCCTGATTTGAAGGCTATATAAAGGAGACATCTAGCATTGTGCAAAACTAATCCCCACACGTATGTGTGCTACTAGTGCGCCCGCTAGAGTCGATCTCCATTAACCTTTGATTTTCTTCTCTAAAATCAGGTTAACGACTTAAAGACTTCATTGGGATTGTGAAGCCAGACCGATACTACTTTATCGTAGTTGTGTGATCTGATCTTGCATCTTCTATCGTACGAGTACAATCGATTGATTGGCTTGAGATCGTGAGAGTTCTCCGATAGGCAAGATAAAGAAGTCACAAACATCTTCGTCTCACTGTTTGTGATTCCTCGACAATCCGCTTGTGTAGTCAGGAAGGATTGTAGAGAGGTGATTGATTAATCTAGGTTGTTCTTCGGGAATATAAGACCGGATTATCAATTGGTTCCTGTTACCTTGATTTTATATCTAAAGACGGAACAAAACCTAGGGTTTATCTGTGGGAGACAAATTTATCCTCTTATAGACTTTTCTGTGTGAGACAGATCTGTTTATTATCAAGTCTGTGATTTTGGGTTACAACAACTCTTGGTTGTGGGTGAGATCAGCTAAGGGAATCAAGTGCGCAGTACCCTGCTGGGATCAGAGGCGTAGGAGTACAACTGTACCTTGGATCGGTGGGAGACTTATTGGGGTTCAACTATAGTCCAGTCTGAAGTTAGTTTGCAGTAGGATAGTGTCTGTAGCGTCTTAATACAGTGTGTATTCAATCTGGACTAGGTCCCGGGGTTTTTCTACATTTGCGGTTTCCTCGTTAACAAAATTTTTGGTGTCTGTGTTATTTCTTTTCCGCATTATATTTTATATAATTGAAATAATACAGGTTGTGCATTCGTGAACATCAATTGGAAATCCAACCTTTGGTTGTTGATTGATATTGATTGATCCTTGGACATTGGTCTTTGGTACCGGCCAAGTATTCCTTGTATTTGATAAAGACTCGCTATTGTTTTTAGCTTGAGTAAAAATCAAATCAAGAGAGAGATATTAACTCCTTGATTTACTTTTATCTAGATTGAGTCTGACTGTCTAGTTGATTCTCTAGCAAAGTATTTCGGAGTCAGTCCATACAGATTGCTAAGCGAAATATTGGGTGGTGTTGTTAGACCACCGCTTTTTCAAAATCCATATGGATACTTCCTCCTAATCCATCTTTGATGAATGTGCATACTAATGCTAGCTTCAAAGGAGAAAATTAAGAGCATCTTCAATAGAGGGTGTAAAAAATCCTACATAAAGTTAACACATGTAGCAAATATAAGACCCCATAGCTAATAAACTATCTCCAATAGTATATGATTTAACCATTAAAAATATATTATCCGTTTAATTTTACTTTAAATAATTATTCAAAA
The DNA here is from genome assembly GCF_003573695.1 of Papaver somniferum. NCBI lineage: Eukaryota > Viridiplantae > Streptophyta > Magnoliopsida > Ranunculales > Papaveraceae > Papaver > Papaver somniferum. Next base: position 133,846,337 of record NC_039364.1, read on the forward strand.
AAAAAATGACGTGAAGGTCGTTCCAGATCTCCAGTTAAGACTTTCTTGAAAACATTTATATTTAGTATGTCATCCTTCTTACTTTGGAGGATCCACTATTGGAAATGAATTTATTTTAAATGGGAGTCTAAAATCATATGTTTCATGGGAAGATAAAATTTTTCCCTTCTATTAGAGATGCTCTAATGACAAAATCTCATATGTCTCTTTAGAGTCTATTCTCACAAAATATTGGTATATTTGGAAGGAAAGATGTAATAGGATTGTCCAGAAAAAGCAACTCTTCATAGTTTCTACTTACTTTCCTACATTTAACCCCGGACATCCAAGGAAAATAGCAGCATCAATTTTCATTCTTCAGCACTTAATCTCGTCTGCACCAAAACCTGGGGGTACCTAGCCATCAGACATCAACTACCAATTGCAGCTGGATTTGTAGTTCTCTTCTACAGCTTCACAAGTTTTCCATTTGATCATATTTTGTTAATTACCATCTATGGTGAACAAGTGGTGAATCCCGAAGTAAGTCGCACAAGAATCCTGCTATAACCTTGGTTTCCTCAGATACATTTAGATTCAACTGCAGTATCTCGACCAAGGCGAAGAATAATTTACAACATGCAGCATAAAAACTTCCCCACATGTTGGAAACCATGAGTACTGAAACTTAGATTTTATATCTCAGCTTCAGAATTTCTTTTTATCTAAGCAGCAACAACAAACACAAAACCTAATTTTATGCGAATGGGCCGGTGAACTCGACTTCTCTTTTCACATTAAATATCAGTTTCATTGTATTTTACTTTAAAGCAAATTTGTTTTCCTCATTAGTGTAATCTAGTTTAAGTCTGTAATTCATGTTGCTCCTGTATTTCAGTCGGTAGTTTGTTTTAGTATCATTAGTATTTGTACCTCTGTCTTCTCTATAATCACCACCTGATGGATCCAGACAAAAAAAACGGAGATAGACAGTTAACGTTCGGGCAGTACACCTTAGCATTTGGACGCAGTCGCAGGACTAGCACCTTCAATCAAGCCCATCGGATTCCTCTACCGCCAACTAAGCTCTTATGGACTCAGTTGTGTCAGTCAACAGTACAACTTTTCTTGTGGAAAGCATTGAACGGAGGCCTTCTAACCTTCGACTCCAACATCTCTCCCCGATGCAACCCTGATCTGAAGACCGCTGCTCACCTTCTGCTCCTCTGTTTTGCTACTTTAGATTCGTGGCATATGATTCTAATTGTAACTGATGAATCTTTGGGTATTTTATACCCTCGTGTAATATCCCTTTAATTAGTTTAATAAAATTCATGCTTAAAAAAAAAACATCCTTTCCCACACCACCTCTAATGTCGGAAACCATCGTCTTCCATAATACAACCACTTTATACACCCATTACTATTGACAGGGTGGTTAAGATACCTCCTTTATGTATTGTTCAAAAACTATTAGTAGATAAATCTAATACAAGGAGAGATACTACAATTCTCATATTAGATGGCTCCAATACCTCTGTAATTTTGGCTACTAACACTTTAAATTAGTTCTTTCAATGAATGCCTTGTTTTATTTTATGTTTTTGAAATTACTAAAAAAAGATTTTACAGTCTTTGGTTGTAATTGCACTGTGTTTGCTTGCCAAGAAAAAAAAAACATAACGAATTCCTAATTTGGCAAAAGAAAAATGGATGTCTCCTACAAATGAATATAAATATTTCTTGGATAAAAATCAAGGGATTGTAAGAAATGATCTCACTGTTAGTAGCCAATTCATATCATAGAATGGTCACACTATGAACACTTTATAAAGAATGATTCAGTAATAATTATTCGTTAGGAAAAGAGTTAAGTGGTGACTCACAGTTAAATAGGTCAATTAAATTGCCTATTTGTCCTTCCAAACGTAATTTTGAATTTTACCTTCATTAGTGTTGGTCGATGATGGTGTTATTTGGTAGTGGTGGTGCCGCCACTTATATGATATTCAGGATCATTACATGGCACTCAGGTTCGTTACTTCGCATTCAGAATCGTTATATCAAATTTACCCAAAGGGTTCACCGCTTCCCCTCTGGGATTTAGCGAAGCTTCTTAAGGTTGCACCACCACCATCACCTCAACCAGTTAAATGAGACGGGTATTTCAGATGAGGATATTTTAGGAAAAGATGACACCATTTTTATTCAAAAGTAAGATCAATTTGCCAACACAAATTCAAGGTATGACCATTTTGTAATTAGCCCTAAAAACAGTTAATGCAAGTTTCTTGAATTGGATACGTCCTTCTAGGAGACGATCCAATCTATTGGAGGAGCAGAGCTAAAACTGGATCGTGTTCAACCGCCACAGCTGAAGAGGCAGAAGTTTTTGGCTACGACGGAAGCAGCGAACTTCTTGCGCTGCTGTCTTAGTGCGGGTTATGTCTAAACAGACAAGCCGGCATAAAATTTAGCAATACTTCTATGAGATAAAATCTTTATCATATCAAGTCTCTAGCTTATTTTAGCTAATTTAAATGAATCAAAAAGACTTAAACAATATTGTAAAAACATCATGTTGTTCTTCATCAATACCACAGTATACATGTTGGTGTGGTAATCATAGTTATGAAGCGTGGTGACACCAATACAGGGTTACTGACACGAGAATTCGTCAAATAAGACTACAGACCTCCTAGCCAGACTGCTAAGGTTGCAAGAACAAGAACTTTTTACAGTGTTATAAGTTGGACTACTGATCCGCCTAGTTAGTTTAGTTGTACTCACTCCGTTCCACTGTTAAGTTACCTATCTGATTTTAGATTTTGTCCAACTAATAAGTGACCTATATCACTAAATATCATGTTTATATTCGTTACGTAGATGTTTTAAAATGCTTTCCAATGATATGAAGTTTGCGAATTTCCGTGGAGTAGTTTGGGAGATAAATCGTTTTTAAATTTCACTACTTATTATCCATAAGGGTATAATTGTAAAAAATTATTAAAAGTACTCTCTTCCTTGTTTGCCTTAAAAATTGTGCAAACTTAAACTAGGTCACTTAACAGTGGGACGGAGGGAGTATTAGATTAAGTTTCAGACCTGTTATTAATAAGCCAATCTTGAACTCCAACATGACTAAAGTGATACCATTTATCTTACTAGCACCAACCCTGAAATACATTGTGCCTGAAATGGCACTTAAAATATAACAATCAAGACAATCAACCTACGCATCATCATAAACAACCTTAGAGCCTAGTACACATAAGGGATCAAGCATAATACAGACCACATTTATTCTTAATTAGAACAAACCCACAGCAAAACCTAAATTTCACAAAGCAACTAGCCTGTATAACACAAACAAGCAACTAGCTAACTTATTATAAAAAGAGAGCAGACCCTTGGCAAAACCTAAATTTCACCAGGCAACTAGCTTATATTTAACCAGGCAACAGGGCAAGAAAACTAGCAACTAGCAGATAAATGGTAACTTACAATCAAGAAATCCATCAAACCATACACAACTCATCAAGACTAGCAAACTTAAGAGGGGATAGATGTCAGTGAAGTCACTGGAGAATTTTAGTTCTTACTAAATCATGTTTCAAAAAAAACTTGAGCCTTACGAGAAGATTAAAACAAACTATAAAATCATGGAATTGTCAGCTAAAAGCTTGTATATCAAAAGAAACAGAACCAATTAACAAAATCTGAGCTACTATTTAGTTTCCATAAGTGCATTGAAGCATACAACTAATTCAAAAATCGAAACCATGTATGACCACTTCCAGGGGAACCCTCATGAAAAGACAAAAGATGACAACTCATACAGCAAGGTTCCTAATCGAATAAGCTGAATCCCATATCATCATCACTTTCTTCCTTGGCTTCCTCCTGCAGTATATAAATAAATGTACACATTACACATCGAGCAAAGTTACAAGAAGCACATTCAGGAAAAGATCACATACTGCAAGGCAAGTAAACCAAACACAAACTAAACACAAAAGGTGAACTTTTACCTTTTTCTCCTCAGCTGCTGGTGCAGCTGGTGCAGCAGCACCGCCACCTGATGGAGCTGAGACAGCAACAGCACCAGCACCACCACCACCACCGGATCCAATGTTGGTGATCAAATCTTCAATGTTTCTCTTCTCAACCAACTTAGCAAATAGGCTGGGCCAGTATGACTCACATTGGACATTGGCTTTCTTTACCAAAGTAGAGATCTTCTCAGCCTATTCAAAACAATTTCATCTAAATTCAAAACCTAATAAATGTAATCACCAGGATATGATAGTAACAGTTGATGTACAAACGAAGTATGTAACACAAACCCACAAATATAAAGATCAACAAAACCCTAGCAAAGGACAGCAAATAAGACTGTAATCAGCAAGCAAATCATGTGCAACAACTACAACTTACATTAGACATTAGAGACGTTATCTATGTGTACAAAGTACAAATCCTAAGAGTCTCTATCAGTGAGCCACAAACAGGCAGGTAAATTCAGGATTTCTTATGCTATAAAATCCAACATTAAACACGAAACCTTAACTTTGAATACAAAGTACGAAAATGAATAAACTAAAATAAATCAACACTATCAAAACCCTTCAAAATCCAAGATCAAACAGGAAACCCTAACTTTGAATACAAACTATCAAATTAAAATAAATCAACACTATCAAAACCATTAAAAAACACCATCAAATATAACAAAATATTCTAAAAACAAAAGATAAAAGGAGAATAACTTACAGTGACGGGAATTCCATCGTCGTGAAGGATCAAGCAGGCGTAAGTGCAGGCGATCTCTCCTCCTGAAGACATCTTTGTAGCAGAGATTTGAAGTTTTTAACCTAATCAACAAAATAAACAAAACATAAATCAAACGATCAACCAGCAAAGAAGAAAACTTAAAAGGAAGGAATCAGAGAGAGGGGAAGAAGATGAACCTTACAAGAGAAATGGGGGCAGACGCAGAGATCTCCTTTAGGGTTTTACTTTGCTAGAGAAACAAAACTTATGCTCGGTGGAACTTTTATATCCTTATAAAGCTCTCAGGAAAACTAGGGTTTCCACAAATTTTGTATTTCCAAGTTTGGGTCTCAGTTTATTTTGGGCCCGGGCTTAATCTGTGCCCCTACTTGGACGCGTGTTTTGGGACAGTCCAATTAACTTGGGCCTTGGGGGTTGCTAAGTTAAAACAATCCCGAGTGGAATGATAAGGGACAGCTTGGAGCAAGCAGCAGCTGCACTATGAATCTATGATGCACTTTGTCTTGGCCGATGTCTTGGCCGAAAATGAGAGATATAGCCAAGCCAAAAAGAGAGAGAGAATGATTAATTATTATGGGTTTGGGATGACTTTAAATAATACTTGTCTGTTCAGTCATTTTTTTTTTAATTTTTTATTATCAAAATAAGTCGAACAAACCTGCCTATCTTTTAGAGACGAAGGGGATATAATATACATTTTAAATGTGGCGAAAACCTAGCTTCCCCAAATTAAGCATTGCTTACCGACACTACAGATGTGTAGTTCACATCAAATATGGCTTAGTTAACTAATATAATCTAGCAAATTTTACTAGCATAGTGGTTGTTCATTGCTAGATTATAGAGAGAAATGACTAACTTCTTTTTTTTGTTTTTGAAGCATGAAATTCATTAAGCTACTGAGAGACTGTTACAAAAGATTCATCAAATACAAATTGAATGGTAAACCAATAATCGGCAGCAACATGATATTGGAGTAGGATAACTGTCTTCGGATCGTAGTTGCATCGAGGGTGAATGTTGGAGTCGAAGGTGAAAAGACCTCCGGTCAGCGCTTTCCAAAAGAAAAATTGTACGTTTGATAGACACAGCAGTGTCCAAAAAAACTTAGATGGCGGTAGAGGTGTTCGATGCAATTAAATGAAGATGCTAGCCAAGTCTTTGTATCTTGATGTTGCGATGAGCTGCCTAATTGAATTCCGAATACTTCTTTGATTTTCGGCTTGACCCATCATTTGAGATTGAGGTTCCAGCTTTGATTGAGTCTTGTAGTGTAGTCCAATCTCTGGGCTAGAGGTTCTAGTGCTAAGAGTGCTTACATTACTATCACAAATGTTATTAAAGACTGAATTCAAGACACAACAGGAATTACAAACTCAACTATATTAAACTAAGGAATACAAGTTCTCTTGTAATGTAAAATGCAGGAAATACAAAAACTTGGGAAGTAAAAGTGTCGAGTTCACCGGCCCATTCGTATATCTATTAGGATATTGCTTGTTGTTGTGATAAGGGTTAGATTGAAGTTGTGATGTTCTTGTGATTTCAGTACCAATCCAACCTGAGGAGAAGATAATTTATGTTGCTAGTTGTGGTAACTTTATCACCTTGGCCAAGACAGTAGTTAATTTTGAAATCTAATAGAGGTCGATCAAGGTGAGAAGGTATTGAATGCGGCTTGATTTTGGCTGCATCGTCGGTACACCAACGATGGCATGTAGTAAATCATGAAAAAATGATAATACTGCCAGACGACTGAATTTGGGTATAGGATTTCTTTGGCTGGATACTTCAAATTTGGTGCAGACGATAGAATGTGCAGGCGAGGGAAAATCGACTATGCTGTTTGCTTTGATTGCTCAGGTCAAAGCACAAAACTTTTATTACCATAATGCTTGCTTTTTGTGGCTGAGAAAATATGGTGTTATTTGTTTTCATAATGGATATATATCTCATAGGAAACCCCCTAGGCAGATCCACCCCGATAGATCTCCTTTATAACCAAGTCCATTTCTGATCCTAATTCATTATGTTAGCATGCTTCAATGGCCCCTACCTCTGAACTTCCACAAGAGCATCTCCAATGCAACAGGTTCAAAGTCATTCTAGATGGAGGTTTTATTAACACCTTTTATTTTTGGGTGATTAACTCATTGCTAAATGACATAAGAAAATAAAGATAAAAATTTTCATTTAAAATTCATCTCCAATCCCCAAGGTATTACCTAGCAAACTTTATTTAAATATTAGAGACAAAATGATGATGTGAACTTAAAACCTAGACATTCTTTACTCCTGCTTAACCATATTTCATATTTTTTTATGACCTTCACCCCTACATTGGAGATGAAAGTTTGGCAGAAAATGTCTTAATCCTAAGTGTCATGATATTTTAATACCTCTACCACTTGCAATGGAGATGCTCTAAAGGGAGGGATTATGAAAGTTCCACTATCATTCCCACTACTGAGAATCAAACTTTCGCATTTTTATTCATAAGAATATAAAATTACATTCTTTATTGTAATTAGAATTACAAAATTCCTCTTGACTTTTATAAAACCTAAATTTTCATATTTTATTTCACTTTTTTTTTAACATTTAGTCACCTTGTCCCTTTTACAAAATCATCTACGTTTTGCTCTTCATCGTTAGTCGGTGATTTGAAGTCCATTAAACTTTTCAATTAGTTTTGATAATCGTCACTAAAAACGAATACTCTCCTAACCTAAGGTTTGTTAGGGTTGGGGGGGAAAGAACGTTTAACCTTTATAGCATATAAACAACGTCGGGCCAATTCACTTTTGCAGAACATACTGTTCTTGTTCATGCTTAGATATCGATTACCTATTGATGGAGACATCTTGGATTCTCTAACCGTTGAATATTTTTAGAACAATGTGTTTCAAATCTTATTACCTTAAGTGGTAACAAAGATACAAGAACAAAGAATGAAATGATGGTGGGTTTGGATGCATGATTCTAAAGGTGGGATTCATGGGTCCAGGGATTTGGTGGAATTACTATTTCCTTGGTACGTTTGATTGTCCTAATTTGGATTCATGTTTCCTTCAGAATTTATAATTCCACCAATTCCGCATTTTGAGTTCCACCTTCCACCCCAAGATTTGATGGGAAACTTTATAGGGAATTTATGGACCCACTTTTTTTAACCCCAAAAGCCATATCTTCGAACTAAACTCCCCTCAAAATAGTACATGAGATTTAAAATAAGAAATTTATAAGAATCCTATCGATTTTCACTTAGTTACTAAACGAGGAATTTGCATGAATACCGACATTTGTAATACATGGAAGGAAATGTGAATTCTCCAACCAAACACACCATGAAGTATTTGATGAAATTATAAATCCTGAAGGAAACGTGAATCTGAGGGATCTGGACAACCAAATAGACAAAGTGAAATATAATTCCATCAAATCCCATACTCCCATGAATCCGGCCTTCAGAATTCCGCGACCAAACACACTATTAGTTTTAATTGTTTTTTTTCCCATCTATTACTCAAATTTTCTCAACTAACGCAATATATATATAATAAAAATAAAGGAAAAAATAATATTACGTATACAAACATAAGAGATTTTCCCATTATTTTACATTGATAATCATAGTTTGATGGATGTGTTCTAAGTATCCTCGAGTAGGTTGTCCTATAATGAAATTGTAATTGAATCACAACCAGAAAATATCCTAACTTCATAAAGAATGATAGTGGCTAGATAATGATGTGAAAGCTAGAGTAGGTGAAAGGAAGTAAAATTATGCATAAACTTCAAACTTAAGTAAAATTGACGAAGTTAAAGTGCAACCACCATAAGGGAGAATATCACCAAAATAAATAAAAATTGTTTGCACAAAATGGTTGAATGCCAAACTCTGATTGCATTACATGCAAATTCCTAATTCTGAAGTACAAGAGACATGTGGAAAGCATTTTTGGACATGTCCACTGTGTGAAATGTTGGACTTAACTGACTATTGGCATAGCATGATTAGCATGGAGCATTCGATGTTCCATACTTGCGATTTACAATTATTATTTTAAAAATCTACCTATTGGCAATATTTAGAATTTGAATCACTTAAAAATTGTAGAATGGTGGAATATTCAGTTTCAATATTCTTTTAAATTTTGATATCGTCCTTTGTTTGAGTTTTCTAGTTTTATTATTGGAATTTAAGTCTAAAATAAATCTTCACAAGTCTGAGAAACGAACACTTTATTTACCACTTCTTCAACATATCAAACATCAAACTGTATTAAGCCGCTACAAACACTAGATACTATCATACTTCCGACTGGAATTTAGTTGAGACTGAATTAACCCTCCAAGCAATTCAGCTGCAGTCGTGCTTCTTATGTCTCTTGAACCTTGCAAGCCTCTATGTAATTGATTCCCTTAGTTGACATCATTTTCAGCCTAAGAGTTGCTTCAACCTAATTGGAGACTTTTGATGCCAACCTACCTCTAATAGATAAGTATAACCGATATGGCTAGTGAAGCGCCATAATGGCGCGTTACAGCATAGACGGCTTAGTCAGTGTTCATCCATGATGACGCCACATTACATAGACCATGAAGGGCTAAGATAACGTAACCCTACAGGGCCAGTAAAGCGCTAAGATGGAGCTACAGTGTAGATTCATTGGCCGATAGAATGAAGCTTTGTTGAGGAAGGAAAGACAGGGCCAGAATGACAAATGCAGCATGCGATGTTGGTATTGAGGCATATCCGCGGAGTTGAGTTAACCCAACTCAAGGATGATGCACGAACATGAAATACACCAATAGTTGTCATATACATTAGTCCAAGGCTGGACAAAGCTTGGACAGTGCAAGCAAGCTAGTAATGCTAGAGTAGACAATGCTATTGTCAAGCAAATTGGCTAAATGAAGCATATGCCACATAAATAGTCAGAATGAGCTAAGAAAATGACTGAGATTATTGTAGCACAATGTTAGTTGTATATTATCTTAAGACAAGACGACTTCAGTGCCATTTTGGCTGAGTATCGAGTCACGGCCAAGCTCACTGATGCGCAAGGATAACACATTATGGCTCAAGTGACAGTTATAAGTTGGTTACCGGCTTTGTGAGCATGCCCATGGTGTGAGACAAGGGATAAATGTTATAGGAAGAGTTTATAACCTAAAGGGAGTGTCCATAACTGTTTTGGAATATATTTTTTGCGGTTATGGAATTGCCTTATGGGACAGATGGTTGTCCCACGCGTGTGCAAGTGTTGTGCACAGTTTTTGTCCATTGTAGCTGCTATATAAATAGTGTGAAGGCATTAAAAATTCAGTAGGCTTACAGAGTTGATTGTGAAACTCAAATTGAGAGAGTTTTGGTGAGGTAAAGGCTTGTTTTAAGAGGAACAAGTTTGTGTAAGTCCTTAAATGGACAAGTTTTGTATATATTCCCTCTGATGTAATTAAATGGGTTAATTATGTCATGTTTTAAGTGTCCTTGGTTGGCAGATTGTGTTAGTAAATGTATGGAAATGTTTGAATGCTTTATGGTAAGCATTTGAGAATATTGATAAGTGCATAATTCATATGATTTTAGCGTCCATTCCATACTTGTTTAAGTTATTATTCTTGCATGTATTCGTATTATTACTCTTGTTTTCTCTTATTTGTATCTATTAGGTGAATCATCCAAAAAGGAGCTATAAAGTGCTAAAAATATCTGGGAAGATAAGTATTCCAAGTATCCAAGTGCCCAGGTCCAAGAGAAGTGGAAGAAGTGCGACGAAAATGAGCAAAACGCTCAAAATCAAGAGACGGGCCAAAGAACAAGCTTAACTCATTCAAATTCGGGATTTCTTATAACCATCTTGAAGAGAATTGAAAGATGAAAAGAATGCAAAAAGAATGAGGTCATTCCGAGTACGGACGAATAAGTTAAGGCCAAAACAAGTTTTATCGAATACCGAAGACAAACCAGTTTGCAAACCGGTATGCAAACGGGAGTAACTAAAATTTTAGTTTGCAAACTGATAGACGCATTTATGTGTCTATTTTGTTCTCAATGTTTCGTATTGTTAGCACTCGTTTTCGTCCTTATTATGGTGTTTTGTGTGTTTGTAGGTATTTTGGGGCAATAAACATTTTTGAAAAATTCGGCTCGAAAAGTTGTTGAAGGCACCCCGGAGGACAATTGCTAAACGGACACCTACTTTGGATAAGGGACACCCAATTACTAAGGGGCACCTCGATCACTATTTGCACCCCAAGACATCCACCTGCTATTCGCACCCTACTCTGGATAGGGGGCTATCTTCTTCTTCACGGTTTGAGAAATATTTGGCGGGAAAATGTTGTTTGGAACTCCGGTAACATGCAGACTTCTCAGGGCGGATTTTGAACGTGATTTTATGCAATCTTTTCATGGATTTGGTTTGGGAATATCCTTTTTGGATAAAACAGGATTGGTAATAGCTATAATTTCGAGTGAATGAGGATTATCTATGAATTTCAACAAAACAGAGAAGGAAATAATACTCGGATATTCTGTTACTATATTTGGAAGATAAGAGAAGATTTTGTTGAAGATTGTCGAGGTATTTGGACAAGTATTATGTGCTCATGATGTACCCACGTCTTTCACGTGTTTTGAAGGTGTTTGATCTCAAACAGGGAAGTTAGAGAAATACCCGGGATTACACGAGTTTTGTGTGAGAAATTTCGTGGTTGCAGCATTTGAGTGTTGTCTGAGGTAAGGGAGAAGCGTGTTTGGAGTACATTGAGCTACAACAGCAACGTGGAAGAGTTAATAATGGAGTATTATTCTTGTATTTTTCCGGAGAAATAACAAGAATTTATTACGTGAAGATATGGAAGATTTGATGGTTGTTGGGTATAAAAAGGTTTCAAGGAGCTCGCAAAAGAGGATGGAGAGTTAGGGGATAGAATAGAGCACCACAGAGTCGAAAAATCAAGTTGCAGAGAAATCTGCAGCAGCAGCAGAAAAATACTGAAGAACACGAAGAACAGACTGATAAAGACATTCGTTAAAAACTGTCGTTCATGTTACAGTGACAGCGACACAAGCAAGGCATACTTATTTGCTACAGAGTTTGCGACACAAAATCGTGGGTCTTAGAGCAACAGTAACGGTGACACATCCTCTGTATCGTTCTTTGTTTTGTAACAAATATAATTGTTACAAACCCGGTTTTGAATTATTTCTCCCTTTTCAACATTTGTAAACACCCTTTGAGCAATAATAATGATTTTTGAGCGTGTTTCCAACAACATGATGAGCTAAACCCTATCACTGGGACAACGGAGGAAGCAACTTTTCATGATTGTGGTAAATGAATTAATTCTTTTATTGACTTTTTGTATAGATTTAATTGCTTTATGATTTCTATTAATTATTTGTTATTTTGTTAGATGCCGCATGCTTAGTTCTAAATACTTTAGATGCGTCATGCTTTTAACTTACAAGTAATATTTTACGAAATCTATTTTTGGCAAAGAACTAGAGTCACAACTTCTTTTGTTTGAGCTATATTTTCTAGAGTTAATGACTGAACCATAACAATATGAAAAGTAGTGGAATCCCGCGTCTCAGCGTCTCTTCATCTTGTGACAAATTGTGTATATATATTTTTCCTTATTTTCTTTATTAAGGAAAAATACCATCAATTTTTGGCGCCGCCGACGCGGATTTGTTTATAAATTTGTTTTTAGGTTTTTTTTTTATTTGTTCCTTTTTACGCCTTTTGGTATTTCTTGTTTGCTTTCAGATTTGGAACTGAGCTAAAGAAAAGGGGAGAAAGTGCTGAAAACAAAAGCGAAGCCAAAGAAGAAAACAAAGGAGGAATCCAAAAGGAGTGAAGAAGAAAATTTTTGTATATAGATATTTTATTTTATTTTTTTATTTTTTAGAAACTGTAATTAAGGTTTTTATTTTTGCAATCTTTTATTTTTGGACATTTTTTTTTTATTTTCGGACATTTGAACTTTGGGACTTTATTTTTTTTAACCCTACGGAAGGGTAGTTTTAAATATAAACCGTGTGCAGAGAAGGACGACGATTACGATATCGTCTCGGCCCCTCGGGTTCGTACATGACATAGGAGTCGTGGCCCGAGTCGACTTCAACGGTTCATCCCCCGTCTGGAACGGGAGGTAAGAATTCTAAACACCCGTGAATCCCCTGTCAGCGGGTTTACTGGATGATTTTGTATGCATATATGTTGAGGACCTGAAATCGGATTTAATTTTCTAGTAAAGGGCAAGGCCTGGCCAAATCAAGATAAGGACTCGGATTTCATCACCATTTCCTTCTTGCCCGCTTTAGGAACACGTAACCTACGTGAACCTAAGCTTAAAATACTGACTAGAACGAGACCGATAGGGTAACGAGCTTAATAGGAAAGTCATTCGAAAAATATTGGTTACTCTTTTAAGCATACTGATGGGTGCCAAATAATGTATATATTTATCCCTTTTTGTTGGCATTTAACTCATCTTTTGTGCATTAATTCTACATTTTATCCCATATTCTGTATTTTCATTGTTTTCAAGAATAAATATTTTTCTTACTTAATTTTGCATTTTTAGGTAATAAATAAAGTCTGGATGAATTGCGGAGCGGAAAAGAGCTGAAGAGTGGTGAAAATCCGGAAGAAATTACGCAAGGAAGCCGCAAAGAATGGTGCGCACAAGACCAAAAAGCTAGGAATGGGCTCAAGAAGGAAGAATTGTTCTTAAAGAAGATATGGGCTTGGCATACCCAAGGCCCAAAACCCTCACCCAAACCCATTTTCTATATCCAAGCCCGTCTCGGATTTCAGCCGTCAGATCGAAGCATTTCAGCATCCTACGGTCGCTCCTATGCCTGTGCATCAAATCCCGATGATTCCGCTAAACACTACAACACCTAACCTAATCTCGCACCGTAGACTTCGTTGTATTTACATCCTACGGTCGCTACAAGCTGCTTCTTCCTTATCCGTCCGATCCACCTACCATCTCCATATCCAGCGGCTTCAGCTCGTGGTACACACATCTTGATACACCCGCCTAACACACTAATACTCGAACCCTATGACCTAGCCAAACAGCTCCCTACCCTAACCCATATCGACCTCCACCTTCGTCTTCCTCTCCCCCCTCTCTGCAACAGAAACACCCATTCCACCACCATCACCTCCACCTGCTACTTCCATCATCCATCACTCCTGTCACCACCATCACATCCACCATCTCCATCATTACCCGACACGACCCATCCCCCTAATTCGAAGCGCTTTAACCTCTCTCACCAACTGACCTAGGTGAGGGTTGATAAAACACCTCAAATTAGGGAGCAATTGTAGCAATTGGGAGCAGGAGAAGAACCGAGAGAGGCAGAGAAGACATGGGGCGACGTCAATTCAAAGTTTTGGTGAGTAAATTTCGGAAATTGAAAACCCTAATTTCAATTCTAGGGTTTCGGAAAAATTGGGTATTTGGTGATATAAATAGGGGGTGATGTAGAGGGTTAGAGGGGGATGATCTCTGGACTAGCCAGAAAAACATTTGTTCTGTTTTATGTCACAATTTCAATTTCAGTTACTGCATGACAGTTGATAGTGAATGTTATATGATGTTTTGATTTTTATCTTCAATGTTGAGAATGTTGTTTCATTTATCATATATTATGAATGTTATTGTTGTTATCATGTGTAGTATGAGCTAATTAGAAACAAGCTAAGGCTTTGATGAAGCCTTGGTGCACTGTCAAATGGTAAATTGCTAGGATAGGATGCCATATGCTTGTTTTTCTTGTGCATTGGGAAGAAAGCAGTGCTATGATTGCTTGTGATTGATTGTGCTGTCAAAAGACAGTCAATACTAGGGGTATTTCTGTTAGCAAGCTGTTTTTCTTTCCTTTCTATTGTATGCATAGGACTCAACTCAACCTAGGAATATGCTATTTGATTAGGACACAAGGTGGAATCTAAGCCTTAGCTTAGCCACAATTCCTTTCTTCAGTCATTTACAATTCCTGCTGCTTTATTCACTGCTTAGTTACATTCTTACTGTTTTGCTTAGTTCTTGCATTTTGAAGCCTATTGTGCACTGAAGTCAGTGCACAAACTCACCTCTGCCCTTGGCTTCCAAGCCTTGGTTCTTAGCTGTTTTCTTTGCTGCTTTGCTTTACCTTGCTGCTTTGGTTCTTTACTTCTGCCACTTTGTATGCCATATTGCTTTGTCTTGCTCACTGTCTTCATTGTTAGCTTAGGTTTCTCTTATAGTGCTCCCACTCCCTGTGGACTTTCCCCTGCTTTCCTTCTATTCTATAAACTTGGCCTTGTATACTTGCAAGTTTCTGTGTGTTTTCCATTGGCACACCAAGTTTTTGGCGCCGCTGCCGGGGAGTGGTGTTGCCACTGCTGAGTTCCATTAGCATCTCTGCCTTGCAATCATTGCAGGCCTGCTTCACTATCATTGCAACCCTCTGCTTGCAATCATTGCAGCAGATCATTGCATACTTGCCTGCAATCATTGCACTGCAATGATTGCACTGTGATCATTGCAGGGTTGGCCTGACTATCTTTGCACTCTGTGATCATTGCAGGTACCACCTTGGCTGTGTGCTGCTGCTGGTGCCTTCTCTGCCAAGCTGTGCTGTGTTGCTGCTCCTGCCAAAGGTGCTGGTGCTGGGCTTGAACCAACTGAGCTGGGCTTAGTAACCTCAATTTCGCTGGGCTTGCAACTTCTGCTCCTGGGCTTGCCTTTTCTGCTGGGCTTCGCTGCAGATTCTGCTGGGCCTGTTTGCTGAGTCACTTCAACTGTTGCTGGGCTTGACGTGAGCTGCTTAGGACGATCCTAAAGCCCAACTGGGCTGTGCAACTAAAAGGGGACTAAAAGCCTATTTTTGGGCTTCCCTCCAAAAACCAAGTAAGCCTAACCCATGAGTTAACCCACTTGGGCCTCATTTAAATTCAAATTCGGGCTTGTAATAATTAATTTAATTATTTATTTGGGATTGTAATAATTTTTATTTATTTTCTTTTCTTTTTTATATTTGGGACTGTAATTATTTTTGTTTTTTTTTATTTTTCTTTTATTTTTCTTTTTCTTTTATGGGCTTGTCTTAATTATTATTATTGTTTTTATTTTCTTTTATGAGTTGTGCTAATTTATGCTAGGTTTAGTTCAAAAAATTTTCCAAAGCCCAATTTTAAACCAAAAACCAAAATCCCTTGTTAGTCCAAACCCATTCAAAACTAAATCTTCATAACCCTTGTGGGCCAAATTGTTTCCGATTGCTCTGTCTGACCAACATGTTAGTTAAGGTACCTACTAGGACATGATTGTGACCTACAGAGACCAAACAAACAGACTTGTTAGAATTAACCCAGACGAACCTATCGAAATTCTAAGTTCTGAGGGAGACAGTCCAGATCAACCAGAAACAATGGGAGAACCCCGTACCCTCAAGGATTATATGTACCCAACTAGAGCCAGTCAACCTTCTTGTATTGTGCTACCCGAGGCTAATGGCCATTATGAGCTGAAATCAAGCACAATACAGATGCTTCCTATTTTTAGAGGTGTTGAGAATGAAAACCCGTACCACCACGTGAGAGAATTCGAGGAAATTTGTGGAACTCTGCGTTTCACTCAAATGTCCGACGAAACCCTAAAGTTAAGGCTTTTCCTTTCTCCCTGAAAGATAAGGCAAAGGCCTGGCTTATGCTTTACAGCCTCAATCCATCATGACATGGGATGACCTCATAAAGGAGTTTTTCAAAAAGTTTTTCCCGAACCACAAGACTGCGACAATTCGTCAAAGTCTGAATAGCTTTGTGCAATTAGAAGGTGAGACCTTAGCTAGATACTGGAGAGATTCAATGAATTATTGCTCCAATGTCCCCATCATGGTTTTGAAAAATGGAGACTTGTGCAAATTTTGTATGAAGGTCTAGATGTGTCCACCCGAACAACGGTTGAGTCGATGTGTAATGGTCTATTCGTAGACAAAACTGCTGATGCGTCTTGGGACTTCTTGATTGAAGTAGCTGAAAAGACGCAACAGTGGGAATCCATCCGTGAACCCAGAAAGACTACATCCGAAGCGAAGGCTTTTAGGATTGAAGCGGATTTCGAGGGAAGAGCAAACATGGCATCAATAGTTAGGAGATTAGAAGAGTTAGAACTACATAAAAATTCAAAACCTTCCACCACTACTCTCCGAGAACATGTCGCTTCGCTGTTGTGCCGCTTGTAACGATCCCAACCATCAATTCCAAAATTGTCCCGATTTGCTTGCAGTCCAGGAATCTAGGCTTGAACAGGCACATGCCATGTTTCAAAAACCAGAGCATAACCCTATTCACAGACCTACAATCCAGGATGGAGAAACCACCCTAACTTTTCATGGTCAAAGGACCCACTCAGGGAGGACCATCTCAACCCAATCAGAGCTATCAAAACAATCAGGGATATCAGAACAATCAAGGTTATCAACACCCGAGAAACCCTCAACAACAATCAAACTCTCAACAACAATCATATCCTCAACACAATACCGACAAGAGATTATCCACCCTAGAGGAAATGTTCCAGAGTTTGATGCAAAGTCAGAAAAATCTAGATCAAAAGATGGATCAAATGTGTGAGAGAGAAAAGGGTAAACTTCCGAGCCAACCCCAACAAAATCCAAAGAGGATATTTCAAACAGGCACAACATCCTGCACTGAAACCTCACCCGATCAAGTCCATGCCATTACCACCCTCCGAAGTGGTAAAGTCATCGAGAACAACGTGGGCGAACCTAATGAATCTGATACAAATTCCACGCTGTCTCCACAACCCCAGAAAACCAAAGAACTGAGCAAGTTGGAAAGCTGACAATTCTACTGCTGTGAATGTCCCTTTGCCAACTCATTCTCCTGTTGCCCCATTTCCTCAAAGATTGATCTATCAACAGAAAAGTACCCATTACATGAGATGTTAGATCTGTTCAAGAGAGTCAACATCAACATTCCTTTTCTTGAAGCAATCAAGCAAATCCCTGCTTATGCCAAATTCCTCAAAGACTTGTGTACTCAAAAGCGCAAGCTCAATGTGCAAAAACGTGCTTTCTTAGCTGAGCAGGTGAGTTCCATCATTCTGAACAAAACTCCACCCAAGTTTAGGGATCCAGGATGTCCAACAATTTCTTGCACTATAGGAGAACACACGGTCAATAAAGCGTTATTAGACCTAGGTGCAAGTGTTAACCTACTGCCATATTCTGTTTATGAGCAGTTAGGTCTTGGGGAGTTGAAACCAACATCTATCACTCTACAACTGGCAGACCGATCTGTCAAGATTCCTCGTGGAGTGGTCGAAGACGTTTTGATCAAGGTTGACAAATTCTATTTTCCCGTAGACTTCATTGTCTTAGACACTCAACCTGTACAAAACCCAGACTGTCACATTCCTGTCATCTTAGGACGTCCTTTCTTGGCTACGTCCAACGCGATCATTAATTGTCGTAATGGAGTGTTGAAACTGTCTTTTGGTAACATGACGGTAGAATTGAATGTGTTCGATATTAGTCAACAACCTGTGAATCTTGATGATGATGATGTGCATGAAGTTAATATGATTGAAGGATTAATGCAAGATTCGTTGACTAACATTCTATCCGTCGACCCCTTTCAAGCATGTATGGAGAACTTTAACCCAGATTCCTATGATGATGCATACTGTAGTGACGTCCTATCTCTGCTCGAATCTGTACCTCAAATGGACATCACTGAAAGGAAATATGAAGTGGAACCACCCTTACTCTCTGATTCCAAGCTTATTCCATCCATTGTTGAGCCACCCAAGCTTGAATTGAAAACATTGCCTAGTACGTTGAAGTACGCATTCCTAGGTTCTTCTGATACTTTACCCGTCATTATTTCATCATGTTTAGACACGGAACAGGAAAGTAAGCTTTTAGAAGTACTTAAGGAACACAAAGAGGCCTTAGGATGGACCATCTCAGATCTCAAAGGAATTAGTCCCACCATTTGCATGCACCACATTAACCTTGAAGAGAATGCCAAACCATCGAGGGAAATGCAAAGGAGACTTAATCCTAACATGAGAGATGTAGTCAAAGGAGAGATCCTGAAACTACTTGATGCGGGTATCATATACCCAATTCCCGATAGCAAATGGGTTAGTCCCATTCAAGTTGTGCCTAAGAAGTCAGGCATTACTGTAGTTCAGAACGACAAGAATGAATTAGTCCCTACTCGTACAACCACAGGATGGCGAGTATGCATCGACTACAGGAAGTTGAACACAGTAACAAGGAAGATCACTTCCCGCTCCCTTTCATTGACCAAATGCTAGAACGTGTGTCTGGACACAGTCACTACTGTTTTCTAGATGGCTTTTCCGGTTATAACCAAATTCACATTGCTCCAGAAGATCAGGAAAAAACTACATTCACGTGTCCATTTGGGACGTTTGCTTATAGACGTATGCCCTTCGGGTTGTGTAATGCACCTGCTACTTTTCAGCGTTGCATGATGAGCATTTTTTCTGACATGATAGATAGTTTTCTCGAGATCTTTATGGATGATTTCTCTGTTTTTGGTTCCTCGTTTGACGAATGTTTGAAGCATCTTGCCCTCGTGATATCCAGATGTAAAGAAAAGAACCTTGTTCTAAATTGGGAAAAATGCCATTTTATGGTGAATTCAGGAATAGTTCTAGGACACATCATCTCAGAAAAAGGAATTGAAGTGGATAAAGCTAAAGTTGACCTCATTCAACATCTACCACAACCTCGCTCTGTGAAGGAGATCAGATCATTTCTAGGTCATGCTGGTTTTTACCGGCGATTCATCAAAGATTTCAGCAAAATCTCCAGACCTCTGTGCAGTCTTCTCTCCAAAGATGTTGCCTTCAATTTCGATGCTGCTTGTGTGAAGGCATGGGAGGAATTAAAAACCCTTCTCACCACCGCTCCTATAGTCCGACCACCCGATTGGAAGCTTCCGTTCGAACTTATGTGTGATGCCTCTGATTATGCTGTTGGTGCTGTTTTAGGACAGCGAGTTGATAGACTACCATATGTGATATACTATGCTAGCAAAACCCTTAATGATGCCCAACTCAATTATTCAACTACCGAGAAGGAATTGCTTGCCGTCGTTTTCGCATTAGACAAGTTTAGATCTTATCTGATAGGGTCTAAGATCATCATATACACAGACCATGCGGCTTTGAAGTATCTTCTTTCCAAGAAGGATGCTAAAGCTCGCCTTATTCGATGGATACTTATTACAGGAATTCGATCTCGAAATCCGTGATAAGAAAGGTTGTGAGAATGTGGTTGCTGATCATTTGTCTAGATTAACTTTAGAGTCTATTGATGAATTTGAGCTGATTAGAGAATCATTCCCAGATGAACAGCTGATGTCTATCTCAGACCTTCCTTGGTTTGCTGATATTGTTAACTACCTCGCTACAGGTAGGATGCCCTCACGTTGGTCGAGACAAGACCGCTAAAGTTCTTGGCTGAAGTTAAACATTTCCTTTGGGATGACCCATATTTGTTTAAGTACTGCCGACCAAATCATTAGGAGATGTGTCCCCAACACTGAACAGAAAGATGTGATATCTTTCTGTCATGACCAAGCATGTGGAGGCCATTTCAGTGCCAAGAAAACCGCTGCAAAGATCTTGCAGTGTGGATTCTATTGGCCATCATTGTTCAAGGATTGCCATGATTATTGTGTTGCTTGTGAACGCTGTCAAAAGCTAGGAAGCATTTCGAGGAGAAACATGATGCCATTGAACCCCATTTTGATTGTGGAGATTTTTGATGTTTGGGGGATAGACTTCATGGGTCCATTTCCCATGTCTGACAGCAAGTTGTACATCCTAGTCGCAGTTGATTACGTTTCTAAGTGGGTAGAAGCCATAGCAACCAGAACAAATGACCACAAGGTGGTACTTTCATTTCTAAAGGAAAACATATTTGCACGTTTTGGTACCCCTAGAGCTATCATCAGTGACGGCGGTTCACATTTTCGTAACAAGTACTTTGAGTCTTTAGTACGCAAGTATGGCATAACTCACAAGGTTGCTACTCCGTACCACCCTCAGACGAGTGGACAAGTGGAAGTTTCTAATAGGGAAATTAAGCACATTCTAGAAAACGGTTAACCCGTCCAGGAAAGATTGGTCATTGAGATTGAATGATGCTTTGTGGGCCTATAGAACAGCTTATAAGACACCAATTGGCATGTCCCCCTATCGTCTAGTGTATGGAAAGCCGTGCCATCTACCTGTGGAATTAGAACATCGTGCCTACTGGGCAATCAAGAGCTGAACTTTCTCTGGACGAAGCTGGAATTCAAAGGAAACTTCAACTCAACGAGTTGGAAGAATTGAGAAATGAGGCTTATGATAGTGCCAAGTTATATAAGCAGAAGATGAAGATGTTTCATGACAAGCGTATTCTACGCAAATCCTTCACTCCTGGTCAGAAAGTCTTGCTGTATGACTCCCGATTACATCTTTTTCCAGGAAAACTGCGTTCCAGATGGAAGGGTCCGTACCTAGTACGCACAGTTTTTCCTCATGGAGCTGTAGAGCTGGAGGATGTCTCCAACAAGAACGTTTTCAAAGTCAACGGGCAGAGATTAAAGCCATTCCTTGAGCCATTTCCACCCGACATTGAAACAACCAACCTGGAGGACCCAGTCTATGTGGACTAAACTGGTCCACTCTTTCCCTAAATAACCAAAAAGTTTTCCAAATCTTTCCCTAAAAACCAAAATTTTCTTTTCCCAACAAAACCAAATTTTTCCCAAAAAGTCCAATCCCATTAAAAACCAAATTTTCTTGTAGATAATGTGTTAGTTAAATTTCCTTTTGTATATATTTTGTGCTCATCCATTGTGACTCCTAATATGATGGATTTTTGCCTTGAATAACGGAGCTTTCGCCGTACAATCGGGTATTCTCTCTCCTTTTACTCTACTCAGCATGTTCCTCTTCATATATTGTTTTATAATTCTTTCCATATTTTGAAACATTGAGGACAATGTTTAGTTTAGGTTTGGGGGTATAGAGTAGATACCACGATAATATGCTATAATTGAAAACGAACTCCTTCTTCTTTTGAAAAAATCGAAAAAATTCAAAAAAAAATTAAAAAAAATGAAAAATCATAAAAATGGAGCTCATTTACCTTGAAATGTTGACTCTTGTGCAAATATGTAATTATTAGGAGTCTTAGTCTAGATATTTAGGCACCCTGATTCTAGCACAATTCACATAGTGATAAGAAATTTGCACGCGCACGATCTACCAATACATGTATGGCCTCGATCTTCAAGGTGTTTGATAGGAAGTTACGATTGCCAATCACTTTAGAATACTGAACGAAACTTGACTAGCTTGTTCTTTGGTTGGTTGGGATAGAAGGTGGAGGTTACATTAAGAAAGACAACCATCGAATTTAACTGGGTGCATCAAAAAGGGCTACCTCTTGCAAAGTGTCATGTAATCTTTTGTTTCCTTTTGTATATGTATCAAAAGTGTTTCCTTGTCAAAAAAAAAAAAAAAAAAAAAAAAAAAAAAAAAAAAAAAAAAAACGATGTATATATCAGAAAAAATATCAGAAAAATACAAAAAAATCAAGTATTTATCAATTCCATTCTCTCTTGTTCCAAAAATAAAAGAGAGTAGTCAATGTAAATAAGAGTCATGTAAATAGTCATTTTGTTGTTTCATTGTAATAAGCAAGGAGGGTGTATGCCATTGATGTACAACGCGAGTAATTGTGAAATACCTCCAACTCATTCACAATTCTCGTAAAGTCCGGACAGCTAGCTAGATTTCGACCTTGGTTCTTAGCCTGAGAAACTATCTCTTGGTGATTAGTAGTCATAACTTCAGATCTTTCTTTACACATGTAGATACACTTTACACTCTTATCACATGTCTTTTTTGTTATCAGTGCTAGGATTGTGCCTTCGATAGCTAGATTGACATCTCCATTTTGCTGTGAGCTTAAACTGTTTTGCACATGTCACATTTGATGGAATCTGAGCTTATATTTTGACCTAGAACTTTGTAGGTACGTTCTAAGCAAACCTTCACGAGACTTCAACTCGTCCACTAGGGACACTTAGTGGTTTAAAAGGCTTAGTGCATACGCTAAATGCATTCGAGAGACCAGCGACAGTGGTATAGGTAGGATTTCCTTAGTTTTGTTTTACTTGAGGACAAGTAAAATTCAGGTTTGGGGGTATTTGATGAGTGCCAAATATTGTATATTTATCCCTTTTTGTTGGCATTTAACTCATCTTTTGTGCATAATTCTACATTTTATCCCATATTCTGTATTTTCATTGTTTTCAAGAATAAATATTTTTCTTACTTAATTTTGCATTTTTAGGTAATAAATAAAGTCTGGATGACTTGCGGAGCAGAAAAGAGCTGAAGAGTAGTGAAAAGCCGGAAGAAATTACGCAAGGAAGCCGCAAAGAATGGTGCGCACAAGACCAAAAAGCTAGGAATGGGCTCAAGAAGGAAGAATTGTTCTTAAAGAAGATATGGGCTTGGCATACCCAAGGCCCAAAACCCTCACCCAAACCCATTTTCTATATCCAAGCCCGTCTCGAATTTCAGCCGTCAGATCGAAGCATTTCAGCATCCTACGGTCGCTCCTATGCCTGTGCATCAAATCCCGATGATTCCGCTAAACACTACAACACCTAACCTAATCTCGCACCGTAGACTTCGTTGTATTTTACATCCTACGGTCGCTACAAGATGCTTCTTTCTTAGCCGTCCGATCCACCTACCATCTCCATATCCAGCGGCTTCAGCTCGTGGTACACACATCTTGATACACCCGCCTAACACACTAATACTCGAACCCTATGACCTAGCCAAACAGCTCCCTACCCTAACCCATATCGAGCTCCACCTTCTTTTTCCTCTCCCCCTCTCTGCAACAGAAACACCCATTCCACCACCATCACCTCCACCTGCTACTTCCATCATCCATCACTCCTGTCACCACCATCACCTCCACCATCTCCATCATTACCCGACACGACCCATCCCCCTAATTTGAAGCGCTTTAACCTCTCTCACCAACTGACCTAGGTGAGGGTTGATAAAACACCTCAAATTAGGGAGCAATTGTAGCAATTGGGAGCAGGAGAAGAACCGAGAGAGGCAGAGAAGACATGGGGCGACGTCAATTCAAAGTTTTGGTGAGTAAATTTCGGAAATTGAAAACCCTAATTTCAATTCTAGGGTTTCGGAAAAATTGGGTATTTGGTGATATAAATAGGGGGTGATGTAGAGGGTTAGAGGGGGATGATCTCTGGACTAGCCAGAAAAACATTTGTTCTGTTTTATGTCACAATTTCAATTTCAGTTACTGCATGACAGTTGATAGTGAATGTTATATGATGTTTTGATTTTTATCTTCAATGTTGAGAATGTTGTTTCATTTATCATATATTATGAATGTTATTGTTGTTATCATGTGTAGTATGAGCTAATTAGCAACAAGCTAAGGCTTTGATGAAGCCTTGGTGCACTGTCAAATGGTAAATTGCTAGGATAGGATGCCATATGCTTGTTTTTCTTGTGCATTGGGAAGAAAGCAGTGCTATGATTGCTTGTGATTGATTGTGCTGTCAAAAGACAGTCAATACTAGGGGTATTTCTGTTAGCAAGCTGTTTTTCTTTCCTTTCTATTGTATGCATAGGACTCAACTCAACCTATGAATATGCTATTTAATTAGGACACAAGGTGGAATCTAAGCCTTAGCTTAGCCACAATTCCTTTCTTCAGTCATTTACAATTCCTGCTCTGCTTTTATTCACTGCTTAGTTACATTCCTTTACTGTTTTGCTTAGTTCTTGCATTTTGAAGCCTATTGTGCACTGAAGTCAGTGCACAAACTCACCTCTGCCCTTGGCTTCCAAGCCTTGGTTCTTAGCTGTTTTCTTTGCTGCTTTGCTTTACCTTGCTGCTTTGGTTCTTTACTTCTGCCACTTTGTATGCCATATTGCTTTGTCTTGCTCACTGTCTTCATTGTTAGCTTAGGTTTCTCTTATAGTGCTCCCACTCCCTGTGGACTTTCCCCTGCTTTCCTTCTATTCTATAAACTTGGCCTTGTATACTTGCAAGTTTCTATGTGTTTTCCATTGGCACACCACATACTTTGAAGTTCATGATGGTTTATGTGAGTTGAATGTGTGACTGCGCCGCCTTGTAATTCCGGTGAGGCCTTGGGTATCAAAGCTCCATTGAGCTTCTCTCGCCTCAATTCAACTTACTTTAACTCGGATTGATTCCAGAGGGGTTTGCTCAAATTGTAACGAATTCCCTTTCGAAGGATTAGAAGCCGGTCTAAAAACAATCTAAGGGAGCCATCATGCTTTTTGTTTGCTAGATAAAATAGGTTTGTTGTGGTCGAGTCAGCCTTGTTTGTGCTTGTGTAGAATTCCCTTGCAGTTAGGATGTCAAACTGGTATTATAATAGCCATTACAATGAATATGAATATCCAACTGAACAATATGGACATCACTCTTTTTATGACCATAGTGTGAATAGTTGTTGGGAACTCCAACCTTTCGAAGGTTATGGGTCATATCCTGGTGAGCCCAATTACTATCCACACGTGCATCAGTCTTACGATCAAGAAGATTATAGTACTAGTTCTTCGTCTCTAGAGGATACAATCAAACTTTTGAAAAGTAGTCCTTTTTATGATCCCTCTGTTCCTATTCCCCCTTTAAAAGAGTCCCTCAGGAAGTTGGCTGAGTCGACGCGTAAGTTAACTGAGATGAATAGTATAATTATAGACGAAAGAACTACAATAATGAGTGAACCTTTTTTAGAAGACCACCTCAAGCGGATAGCTGGGACGAACGAAAGAATTGCTCGAAATTACTTGAATTGCCAATATAGTGTATCCAATAATACCCTTGAGAATGAAGATAGTTATTTACATAATCAAGATAACGAGGTTAGAATTGGTAGAACTACTTGTTTTGATGAAGTTCGATCTTTTTCATGTTATTATGATGAGGATAGTGTTGATGGAGAATCATACATATGTAGGAATAGTCATCAGGAAATGGATACTCCAATTGAGCTTTACAATGATAATATTATTTTTATTTCAAATCCAAATAATTTTAATAATTATTCACCTATTCAAAAGGACGAGGATTTGACTAGAGATACCCTAGTTTTAGACGATGTAGTATTTCCTGTTTACAAATCCGATGATGGTTTAGAGGAAAGAGTTTACCATGAGAATAATGTTTTAGAGTCTAGCGATTTAGAAACACTAATCTTAGAAGACCATAAACTCGTAGAGACGAGCGAGGATGAACCAGACTTAGAAGAATCAATTGACCATTTTCAGGAATCTGATGACCTAGAAATTAGGGAAGTTGTGACTAGTCTTTCTAGAGACACATAAAACTCTAAGTTTGGGGGTAATTCTCTGTGTGCTTTAACTATTAGAAAGTTCCCTCGTGTAGGAATTGACATTTGTGCCTCAACCATCTTACAAGATTATCTCCATACACGTTTTACCGAACCTAGTAATGTCCAAAAAGAAGCTCAGTTGTTAGAAACCCATCCTCTGGTTGATGTGGTTAACCCAGGATATGATATCAAGATTAACTTTGTTTTCCCAACAAAAACTTTTCTTCTAATTGTGGGAACATATGATTTTCAGATGTGTCGGTTATTAAGTTTTGAGACTAAACCTAATTACTTTAGGATATTAGGGTCGACACATTTTCTTAAGAATGGCCATTATTATGGTCAACTTTGTGAGTCAAATCTAATTGACTTAGAGGATCCCCAATTATTCAGGTTGTTGTTATGTGCTTCTAAGTTCTTAGTTGAGTTTTTCCAGACTCTAATACCTGAACCGGATCTTAGCTTTGAGGAAATCCAACCTATGAAAACCTTTTATTTAGACCCTTTTATAGAGCCTGAACCTGAACCACAACTAGATGTAGTTGTCTTAAGCAAGGGTATGTTCGGTATCTTCTTGGTCTGTTGCAGTTTCCTCTTCTTGTGGGTAACACTTTTTGATCCAGATGACCCACAATTATTTCGGCTACTGTTATATGGTTCTACGAGGTGGCTAATTCTTCCAATGTCTGGCTGAAGACTTTAAACTTAGCACTTCTTGGGAGGTAACCCATTTTCGTGCGACACGGTAATATTCTTCCTTATTTTTTTTCCTTCAAGTGGTGATAGTTTCTCCTTGTTCATGTTTTTAATTTTATCTTTAGAACATTGAGGAAAATGTTAGATTTAAGTTTGGGGGTAAGGGAGAAACTTCTAGCGTCACATAGTATCCGGTTAGCTAAGTTTACATACTGTTTCTCACTGAAAAGATGGAAATTGGAATTGCTAGGGATAACATTCTATTGAGACATTAGAGAAAAAGACATTGAGATCTTTGAAATTCAGGATAGAACTTGTTCCTTTTATAAGGTAACCGTGGTGGACCTAACCATCCATGATGGAAAGGCAAGTAGGTCAGGAAATGCCAAAAAGACAAAGCAACCTCACAATGTAGTCTTAGTTACTGGATTGCGACTCTCTCTCAGTAGAAACTTATCATCATCAACAAGCAGGGCGACATCAAAATCTATGAAAAAAGTTGAAGACGTTTAAGGTTTAGAAGCAACAATAGAAGAGAATAATTCAAAAATCAATGTTGAAGACTTAGTTACAAAAAGCTATAAGAGCAAACGATTTAAGTTATTGAAGTTCATGATACCAAGACATCACAAGTCGCGAAGATCCAAGTTCTAAGTCCTTCTCTCATGGCCATGTAAATTTTTATCTTGTAATTGTTTTGTTACTGGAAAAAAAAAAGAGAAAAGAAAAAAAAAGAAAAGAAAATCATCATTGCGTTCTTTTTGTTTTTTTGTTCAATAAGGCCATAGGGAAGTAGAAATTTTTAAGTTAAGCAAGAAATCGAAGAGAAGAGTTAATTGTCAAGGCTCTGTGAGGTTCGATAGTTTATCATCAACAGTTGAAGAACGAAGAAGACGTTGTTTCTACTGAGCACTATGAGAGAGTCGAAGAAAGATACATTTGGTTGCTTTTTAGTCCATCTGGCACAAGATCTTTCTAGCACTGGTTCAACTCATCACATGTAATTAGTCCAGCTGTGTAGCAGATGTCCCTCTCATCTTTATCTCTCTCCTAATCTTATCCAGCTGTAAATCAGCGGACGCATCTTACAATGTTTATCTAGCTGTGTAGCGGATATCTCTTTATCTAGCACTGTTGCGGATGTGTCTCCCCTTTTCTTTAGTCAGATTTAGAGCTGGCACCTTTAATTTCTCTGGCAATTCTAGTTACTTGGAGATAGGTTGAGAATTTGTATGTCCTCATAGCTCTTTGGATACTTGTGACCAATTAAAAATCATGGTTTTGTGGGTACACCTCTGGTAAACCCTCCCGAGATTAACTCGGTTTTGTTTTTTTAGTTTTGCTCGAGGACTAGCAAATAATAAGTTTGGGGGTATTTGATAGACGCATTTATGTGTCTATTTTGTCCTCAATGTTTCGTATTGTTAGCACTCGTTTTCGTCCTTATTATGGTGTTTTGTGTGTTTGTAGGTATTTTGGGGCAATAAACATTTTTGAAAAATTCGGCTCGAAAAGTTGTTGAAGGCACCCCGGAGGACAATTGCTAAACGGACACCTACTTTGGATAAGGAGCACCCAATTACTAAGGGGCACCTCTATCACTATTTGCACCCCAAGACATCCACCTGTTATTCGCACCCTACTCTGGATAGGGGGCTATCTTCTTCTTCACGGTTTGAGAAATATTTGGCGGGAAAATGTTGTTTGGAACTCCGGTAACATGCAGACTTCCCAGGGCGGATTTTGAACGTGATTTTATGCAATCTTTTCGTGGATTTGGTTTGGGAATATCCTTTTTGGATAAAACAGGATTGGTAATAGCTATAATTTCGAGTGAATGAGGATTATCTATGAATTTCAACAAAACAGAGAAGGAAATAATACTCGGATATTTTGTTACTATATTTGGAAGATAAGAGAAGATTTTGTTGCAGATTGTCGAGGTATTTGGACAAGTATTATGTGCTCATGATGTACCCACGTCTTTCACGTGTTTTGAAGGTGTTTGATCTCAAACAGGGAAGTTAGAGAAATACTCGGGATTACACGAGTTTTATGTGAGAAATTTCGTGGCTGCAGCATTTGAGTGTTGTCTGAGGTAAGGGAGAAGCGTGTTTGGAGTACATTGAGCAACAACAACAACGTGGAAGAGTTAATAATGGAGTATTATTCTTGTATTTTTCCGGAGAAATAACAAGAATTTATTACGTGAAGATATGGAAGATTTGATGGTTGTTGGGTATAAAAAGGTTTCAAGGAGCTCGCAGAAGAGGATGGAGAGTTAGGGGATAGAATAGAGCACTACAGAGTCGAAAAATCAAGCTGCAGAGAAATCTGCAGCAGCAGCAGAAAAATACTGAAGAACAAGACGAACAGACTGATAAGGACAGTCGTTAAAAACTGCCGTTCATGCTACAGTGACAGCGACACAAGCAAGGCAGACTGATTACAGAGTTTGCGACACAGAATTGTGGGTCTTAGAGCAACAGTAACAGTGACACATCCTCTGTATCGTTCTTTGGTTTGTAACAAATATAATTGTTACAAACCCGGTTTTGAATTATTTCTCCCTTTTCATCATTTGTAAACACCCTTTGAGCAATAATAATGATTTTTGAGCGTGTTTCCAACAACATGATGAGCTAAACACTATCACTGGGAAAACGGAGGAAGCAACTTTTCATGATTGTGGTAAATGAATTAATTATTTTATTGACTTTTTGCATAGATTTAATTGCTTTATGATTTCTATTAATTATTTGTTATTTTGTTAGATGCCGCATGCTTAGTTCTAAATACTTTAGATGCGTCATGCTTTTAACTTACAAATAATATTTTACGAAATCTATTTATAGCAAAGAACTAGAGTCACAACTTCTTTTGTTTGAGCTATATTGTCTAGAGTTAATGACTGAACCATAACAATATGAAAAGTAGTGGAATCCCGCGTCTCAGCGTCTCTTCATCTTGTGACAAATTGTGTATATATATTTTTCCTTATTTTCTTTATTAAGTCTTAAAACAAATTCTTAACAAATCTGAGTGAACGAATCATCTTTTTACTACAACTCAATTGAAAATCAGATCACTGGTATGCAAACTAATTTCCCTGGATTGTGTTACAAAATTTCAGTTTGCAAACCGGTATGCAAACCATGAAGGCTAAAAATCGGTTTTAGGTCTTTCTTTACTATTTTTGGGTCGGGTTTCCGGAACCGACTAGGATACTTGGAGGCTTGTAAACCTATATAAATAGGTATTAGGCTTTTCATCAAATCATATCATATCATAAGCTAGGGTTATTCTACATCAAAAACCTAGGGTTTATCCCTTTAGGGGGAAACCACCATTAATATGAGTAGCTAAATCCTTTGTTGATTAAGGATGAATTCAATGTTCTAAGCGTGAAGCTTTATTACTAATACAAATCTATTTGAAGTTTTAATCATCATCGTTTGTTTTCACTATATCTAGGGTTTATGATTGATTCTTAGATTGGTTTGAGAGTGCAACTAGATTAGTCTATTGATTATTCTATTGCTAGTAGAGAGTTGAGCGATCCGTAAT
Organism: Papaver somniferum; assembly: GCF_003573695.1. Classification (NCBI taxonomy): domain Eukaryota; kingdom Viridiplantae; phylum Streptophyta; class Magnoliopsida; order Ranunculales; family Papaveraceae; genus Papaver; species Papaver somniferum. The sequence continues at coordinate 133,876,873 of NC_039364.1, forward strand.
TGCCGTGCATCTCCTACACAAGTAGAGAACATGAGACCTTGCAGAGGGATTCTGTAAAACAATCGTGTGTGGAAACAACACCAATAAGTGAACCAAGCGTACTGAGTTTGACTGCTGGGATCAAACCTAAATTCACAAACCGTAAAGCGTTCGAGCGAGTTACACCTTGTAAGCGTACCTCAAGGCGGCTCAGTTGGATAGAATCCGGTGACTAAGAGTACCTGTTATCCGGCGATACAAGGAGTTTGGGGATAGATATATAAGCGACCTGTTATTCTACGGTTAGTGATGAATGGTTCTAACGAAAGATAGATAAGTATTCTAATCTTGTTAGCGCTTGGTAACGGCGAAGGACTCCTTAATCATCTCTTTTCTTTCTTATTGTCTTTTTATTTATCTTACAACCAAACCCCCCTTTATTATTTACTTTATCTTGATGATTCAAATAACATATCAATTACACAGCTCTCTGTGGGAACGATCTCTTACTACTGTTATATTACTAGTTAATTAGTGGGAAGTATCTTTATTAATTTGTTGAGCCTACGACACCCCAAACAAATAAAAGAGAAGAGAAAGAAAGTTTAAAGACTTCCGAATTGTGTGTTGTTGTTTGCATTGGTGCAAACTTATAAGGCTGAAACAATTATGGATAAAGCTTGATTCACTGAACCCCGTTGTTTCCGGGTTACACTCATGCCATAAATTTTCCAGGTGCATTGCGGATGTGATAAAAGCCTATTTGATTCTTCGTTTCATCTTTAGATCTAGGTTTGAAAATTTGTTTGCAATAGACAAAGTCCAGCAAACCTCACGAATCCGAAACACTTACATTCAGTGAGCTGAGAAACCTGAATTACTAACTACCTCTCAAGAAAAATCCAAACAAATCTAAAAGAAGAGTTTTAGATATTTATCTTATGGGATTGAAAAGTCTGAAAAGAAGAATTTTGCGATTTCCATCTATCTCGTTCCTGATCGGAGATAACAAGAACCTCAACAATCAATAAGAACAAGATCATGATACATGAATTATCAGGTAAAAACTAGTATGACCCGGATTCACGAATTCACAAGTGAAGCCTTTAAATCGTAAACCTAATTATGTTTCTCATAAGAAACCGAGGTTAATAAAGGACGACTAGCAAGCAACTAGGATACATGAATGTCAGGGTTTGAGAAGTCTTGTTGAATGAGTATCTTTATAGGTTCCAACACTTTAGGTAGCTTTAAATTCAAGCTAATATAACTTGAGATTCAAGCAAACACTTTTTCAGTTCATGTGAGAAGTTCGCCTTAAACTTATATAGAAGAATATAAACTGTGGTCGAGGCTACTGGAACCGTGTACAATGATAGTTTGTGTCAAATATTCCTTATGAACTTACAAGCATACATGTTCGGTAACACTAAAGACTTATACCATGATTTACAAAAACATAGTGATTTGGTGAAAAAGTAAAAGTGTTTATGAGAGTTTTACCAATGTCAAACGTGTTTGTGAAAATAGTTTTTGAGCATCTGCTTAGTTTGATACTGGCAGGTATGTGTATGGGTACACATACCTATAGACCGGTCTGTGAACTCAGGTTATTCGGGTACGCGTACCGGGTGTATGTACCCTTAGACATTCACAAACTCCGATCCTTGGGGTACGCTAAGTGGGTATGCGTACCTCCCTCCCATTCACAAACTCAGAACCTCAGGGTAAGCGTACCTACCTTATTCCAGAACTTAGATCACTGGGATACTGTACTGGGTATGCGTACCTACCATGTGTCCAGAATTTGAGAAATTCTGAAAACTCTCTTTAAACAATTTGAAACATTTCCAATCGCCATAGATAATGAATATCATTGCTTAGCCAATTTCCAGATGATCAACTTGAAATAAAAATAGTTCATAAACAATAAATTATTCATAACCAAGATTGTTAAGGATCTAGAACATCCATTGCTTGAATCATACTTCGAGAGATTTATCAAGACAAGCTTGACTCGAGATTTTTTTTGTTTGTAATATTAAATATACAAAAATCACACGACGTAGTCTCATAAGATAGAATGGTAAATGCCATGAGTAAATAAGATGGTTCAATCTTCACATACCTCTTTGTCGATGAAGTTCTTCAGACGTTTTCCTTTGATCTTCAGTCTTCAATCTTCGAGGGTTATTCAGTGATGTTTGGTACTCAGCTACCATACTCTAATATTAGTCCGGGACTTGACTTTAGTAGACTAAAAATTATGATATGGTTTTGCGCGTCTAACATTGACAACAAGCTTGAGATGGCAAAACTTGCGAGTTTGACCGAGCAATGCTCTAAAATTTACCCCGTATGCTTGCACAATGGTTTCCATATGGCAAATAGATTGCACTGGTTAAAAAATAATCCATGTGGTAGTAGTTTTCATTGATTGCATATGACATGGAGGTGTTATATCATTAAACATATTTTCAAAAACGTGTGGGCGTGCTAAAACATTTAGATTGTTTTTCGATCAAGGCATTCCAAAGAAAGCATGCCAAAATCATAAATCGTATGATGCCACGACCTCTAAAACCAAACCAGTGCACTTGTTGTGTTGTTTATGTTAAAGCATTGCTCGGTTGAACCCGTAAAGTGTTGGTATGTCAAGGTTGGTTGTCATATTATAGTATCAAAACTCAAAATTCGCTTGATTAGATCACTAGAGTCAACTTCGTTAAGTTATACTAGGAAGTATAGAAATGTTTAAGACATACAAGTATTACTATGAAGACCTGAAGATTCTGAATACGTATCTGTTTTGGGGTAAAAACTGATTCTGCTGGAAATGGTAAATTTGGGTGTGTCACCGAGAAACGAATCTAAACCGTAAACAAATACACTACACGGGAGTACTTTAGATTCGAGAGATCAATATGTACAATTCTGGCCTAAACCAAGAAATGGTAGTTCCAATCTTGCTTCGGTCACAAAATGAAGGACAAGGGTTGATCTTAGGGAGGGAAGCGAAGAAAGTGTTGAGATCAGAATGGTTAACTCTGAAGGTGTGGTTGTTTTTATGACTTGTATCAAAATGTGGAACTCGCTTGCGGAATGTAAGCTATGAGTTCTATGGTGTTTTTCTGGATACTATGTTGATAACCAAAACTGTTATTGGTTGAAATAGGTTGAAAACCTATTTATATAAGTCATAGTTGAACGCACACTGATCTCATGGAAAGTGGAAGTAGTTGAGGGATGGAGAAGTGGGGATCGTGTAAAATGTTGAAAACCACGTCTTACTATGAGGGAAGACAGGTCGGTTTATACCCACTACTTCTCTGTTGCCACTAACTGTCCTCCTTTCCTGACACTTTCTTATAATGGGCGTGTTGCACGCCGCACGCTGTAAACCGCCAGACCAATACCCCGATGAACATCCCTCAGTTTGTGACACGTTTGATGTCTCGAGTATTTTCGTGGAAAATATGTAGCATGTTGCTAAGTGGGTCTTGCTTGCAAGACTCAGCTATTTTGACCGATCACGCGCAAGCTAGGCGGCGGGTGGTCATATATTACAAGTCAAGCCATCCATGAAACTTGTCGCAAGAAATAGCATGTAATGCTTTAGGTCAAATAATTAAATTATTATTTCTATTTATAAAACATCGTTTGTAATCGATGCGTATAAAGCATCGCTTTTAAGCAAGCAACTCAAATAATCGATGCTCATAAAACATCGTTGTATAAAGCTCGTTTAAATTAGTCGCGGAGCTTAATGTCTTAAAAGGAGTATGACCGACCACCTTTAGGAAGCTGCCAGGATCCATTTGTGCACGCCAAAGGTGAGCTGGTCGGTCCTTCTAGGAGAATGATGGATGGTAGCCATTTTGACATCCTATTGGTCGGCCCAAATTAGATCTAGACCGGTAAAATTGGCTATCCAAACTGAGTGGATGAGATAATTTGCGGCAGTTGATGGTTGTCGTTGAATTCATTTAAGAACCTTGTAGGCTGCGCAACTAGCCACCTTTGGGCAGACGTTAAGGATCCACACAGGTAGGTCGTGGCATGGCCGATCGGTCCTCATAGAAGAGGGGTGGCCGGTGATCACGGCGACATCTTATTGGTCGCCTAAAATTAGATCTAGGTCGGTCGAATCGGCTAGCGAAGTTGGACGGTCGAGATCATTTGCGACAATAGTGTGATGTCGCTGGTCGTAATGGGGTTGTTATGGCCGTGTGGATAACCTGTTTTGTGCTAATGGTTTTAGGTGTTAGCCGCGGGAAGGGAATAATTCCGTCGACCATGATTATAGCCGGGTCACTGGTGAGCATGTCCGCTCCTTGCCTGTTGGTTGGAATTAAATCTAGGCCAGTCAATTCGGTCGGTGAAGTTGGACGGCCACGATTGATTTAAGACTGCCATATGCGGTCTTAATTCCTTTGACCCCCTTTTTCATCCGCGCGGCCAGCCTAATTTTGGCTTGCAGTTAGGGTCGTTGCTGGCGTGCTATGAGAATTATGATTGGTTGGAACAAAAGTAGATACGCCAGTAAGTACCATGGAGTTTGTTTGGCTGCGCTGAGAAAAGACCAAGCTCGTCAAATTAGCTGGCCAAATCGTATGGTCGTGATTGTTTTGAGACTGACGTGGGCAGCCTATGTTCAATTCCTCAAGGAATTAAGCGTGCGACTAGCGAACTTCCACTTTTAATCAAAAGTGCGTGCTGCGCATTTAAAACAATTTGATTGGTTGATGAGAAAAGGGGGCTAGCAGGCAGTAATATGGGGAGTGGCCGATCGGTCACGGACAGCGCCTGCTAGGGAAAACCGGCCGGCCAAGTGATGTGGCCGCGCCTCCTTTTGTTGCTACCTTTATTTGCCGCAGTTTTTCTTTGCTATATATTTTTGGCAGGATTTTGCTCCTACTAGTCCATGGCGGATCAATTTCCTAGCTTGCCTAGGTTTGGTCTCGACCAATAGGTCCCGAGATATTGCGCAGGCCGCAAAAAGACCTAATTTTTTGTAAATTAATAAAATTAGGTCAAAAAGATTGAATTTTGTGGGTTGACACAAAATCAATCAATTTCTGGTGAATTTTGTGCGTTCATACAAAATCACTAATTATGTTTCAGAGGGCAGCATAACTTTGCGTGCCTCTAATTGAGTACTTCCATGCACATCTTAATTCTGACACTTCGGGAAATTCATGATACTCAGCTGGGAGCGAACATTAATTGTCATGTCATGTCAACATCAAGAGTTCGGATGGGGAACATGACATGCATTAGTGAGTAATGCAGGTGAAAGATAAAATTTACAAAATATTTGGGATTATTGTTGCACGCACCATTCCGGGTAAATTTTACATATAAATATTGTGAGTTGCTCAATACATATGTAAGTAAAGAGTCCTAGACACTCATCACTCTTAAATGGCACGGTTTCTTTGCAGAATGATGGCACATTAAACATAGGGTTTTACAATTTTAGCCCTGAACTGAAAACCACCATCAACAGTATCGACATCATTGAAGACATTATCCTTCTACTTGAGGTTAGTAATATAAGACTTGACTTGTTTTCGTTCCTGCATCGTTACTTTCAAGTCGTTTAGATTAAAAAAAAAACATGTGAAGAATATACAAGTTATTTTACAACTTAGGTATATTGAATTACGAAGTATAATGCTTATCTTTTGAACTTCGTAATTGCGACATATACATAATCTTTGTAACTTAGTTTACTAGATTGTGTAATGAACTTAGGGATGATTTCATGCCTAAAAAGTTATGTTTGATTACATGAGTTTATGGAAGTAGACGTACGAACTTGTTTCATAGTTGAAAGAAATCAATAGGATTGGCGGTCTAGTTTTCATTGAAGATATAAGGAAGGACCAATCTCTAGTTATGTTGGGAACCATGGTGGAACAGATCCTTGCCTATATTGGGAGTCAAGGTGGTACCTATTTTTACCTATGTTGGGAGTCAAGGTAGTATCGATCCGAACCTATACGAGAATCAAGGTAGAACATATCCCTACTTACATTGAGAGTCATGATAGAACCGATCCCCATATGTAAAACCGATCCCCATATGCAAAACCGATTTCTATAGTCATGTACACTTTAGGGTTTGTGTGATTTTGGAAATTGGGTTTGCAAAATAGGAAAGTTCAATATGTCGACATAGTGAGTAATTTGAATATGTACGGATAAATCTTATATTTTATTGTTCATTGATATTCCTTGATACTCAAGGTGAGATCCCAAACCGAAATGTTTGAAATATTTTTTATTAAAGATTTTCGATAATATATGTTTTGTTTTTCCAGCAAGCAAAACATATCTCTGGAAGATATATTAGCTAAGTGCTTGTATGATAGCTATCCAAAAATTACTTTTAGGCACAAGCTATTGATTAATGATGATGGTCTGAAATTAGGGTTAGAAAACGAACAAAAGATAAAAATGGAGTCATGAATTTAATGTGGTTTGGTGAGTTGTGCCAACATCACGGATGAATCCCCTTAGGGAGAGATGTTTTATTGACAAAAATTACAATGGTTTTCTCTGGGTTAAAAAATATAGAATTTGTTATCTCTCTTAGGGTTTAGACCCATGTATTTATATAGTTTATGTAAACCCTAATTCTAAGGTAAACTTCATATGCAAGTAACTTTGTCAACAAGATGTGTGGAAACTTTTGTAACGTTTTATACGGGCTTGACTAGCGGGCTTTACGGCTTTTTGTAGAGGGTACAAACACTTGTCTTTACTCTTATAAGTTTTTTGGCAAGCTACAAGACAAGTTTTCCCACGGCTTTTTCTTTCAAGTTTTCCCACTTGTCTTTACTCTTATAACTTCACATCTTCGGCAGTAGGTTAGTGCAAGTACCTTTTTTCCAGAGCTGCACTTCTCCTTCTTACAGGTATGCACTTCGTGTTCTCTTGTATATATATATATTTATTTATTTTTTTTGTAAGTTGTTGACATAACTGTGTCACTTTTCTGCAGTGTATGATGGGAACTCCTGGTGATGATTATTCTTCCAACTTCCCAGAGAAGGATTTTGAAGCTGACAATCCCAGGATAACCGCATCCGAAGAGGTATTGGCTAAGATTGATCGTCCGTTTCGTGAAGTTGGACCAGCTATACAGGGTATGTCCCTTGCACATCTGAGCATTGTTCGAGGGCGTGTTCAAGCTTTCCTGGCTTTGGTCAGCATGGAAGAAAAGTGGAGATGCGATGAAATGTCTCATCCAACGAGCGCTAGGGCTGAAAGATTTGCGGCTCGGCTAAAGCGACGAATGATTGAGCCTGTGTATTCTTCAGGTGAAAATAAACATGATTACCCTATCCATAATGGTTTCATAATTATCGACTCCGATGTGGATGAACCAGAGCATCCTCAAAAGTTTGTTCGAGCAGTTTCTGAAAAGGATGTCGGAGCAGCTTCCGAAGAGTGTATAAGAGCGGCCTCTGAAAAAGATATTGATGCAGCTTCCAAGGAATAGGTTGAAGTAGCTTCTGGAAGAGAGCTTGAAGCGGCTTTTGAAGAGGACATTGAAGCGTCTTATGGAAAGGACATAGAAGCGGCTTCTAGAGAGGACATAAAAGCGGCTTCTGGAGAGAACATTGAAGCGGCTTCTAAAGAGAAATCCAGTGAGGGCGCCATTAACCCTGGCATTGATGTTGATAACTAGATTTCCCACTTTGTTATTTCCTTTCATAGATAATCATCTTTTCGTAGCTTGTCGATGCTTTTGATATTCAGTGGTTTTTATTTATGTGGCTGGAGTCAGGGCTTCATCGAATAATAATCCTTTATTCATGCTGCTTTGATAATTTTATGTTTTCAATTGGATGAATGAATGAAATCTCCCGACTGAGAAATCCAAATCCTCGGAAAAAATCTCATAATACCTTGGAACTTTAGACGCCGCATCCTTTGGTAGAGTTACGGTAGAGCCTTATATTTATTCCTCGAATCCCACGATTAGTACCTTGATTGCGAAAAACGAGTTCTTCCCATTCTTCTGAGACGATACGATATGGCATATCCAAAGACGTCACACAAATAGTGTTGGTCGGGAAGTCGTGTTTTCTCTTCATGGGAAAGAATACCGCTTCCACAATAATATCTCAACACACGCAACGCTGGAAACGACAACTCGAGATAGGGAAAATAACAATAATGGCTAAGGATTCGACCAACCTTCTGTTTGATTTTTCTTTGCAAATTACATGCTTCTTGAAGATTTGTGGTGCGCAGCTAGATATGTATGAGCATGGACGCAGTTTCGGAAGAAGTAGTTGTGCGCTGCTTTCCAGTTTTGTGAAAGGGTTCCAAAAATCCGAAATTCGTAGATTGAAAATAACAAAGTTCCTTCCACGCATTCCTCGAGACTGTCTCAGGGCTTGAATTTGAAGCAGGCTGCTCTTCAGGGCATGAAAGATGTCTTCTATAATAGGGATGTACTGCTGCTGGAAAATTTCCCTTGAATATTTTGTCCTTACTTTTTCTTTTGCATATTCCCCCTTTGAGTATGTCTTGGAAGATAAGAGATGCTTCCTCTGTAGTTCGATTTTCTGGCTTTGAGCTAGTAGGTAATTGTGTTTTGAGTTTATTTGAGGTTTTGTTTTGAAATGATCTAAGGGCAATGAAAAGAAATAATACTTCAATTAACTGATAAACTGAAATCCTAATTATGAATGCAATCCGGTGCAATCATTTTGGAGGAATTACAAATATTGCATGAAAAGGGAAGTGCTAAAGGAAACTCTAAGGAAAACACGACATGATATTTTAGGTATTGAAAGGTTTGAGCCACCTGACGTGCATTACTACGCCTTCTAGCTTGTCAGTATTGATGAGCTTGCAGTAGCCTCCCAAGATAACTTCTGCTACCAGATACGACTCGTCTTTTCCTTTTGTGGAATCGGGCGAAGTAGGTCGAGCAGTAATCCTTACTACCATATCCCCCACTTGAAATGGGTTTGGGCGTTGCACCGCCACTTGATTCTAAGACTCCTTATCTTTGACTGAGAAAACTTCTAAACTCTTGATAAAATACTTGAAATGACCGACATCCCACTCACATCTCCTAGTGAGAGCTGGGTTGATAATCGGATCGAGTCCCCGAGCTTTGACGGAAGGAGGAGTGTCTAGTTGCAAAAAGGGTTGTTCGATGAGACTTACTTGTGTCAGGAATCTGCGAACAAATGTTGATGCGCTATCTCTAGGCAGTTGCGTCACATTCGCGAGTTGTTGATACGACGACAAATAGTCGTTAAGGTTGGATGGCTTGTTGGAGACCCTCTCAGGTAAAGACACTGGCAAAGGACATACTCCCAACTTCGCTTTGTTGTCGTGTATCCATGAGAACCCCAGGACCATATCATAATTTGGGTATTCTTTAATTATATGAAATTTGGTGTGTGTTAGAGCGTCTCCGACCTTGATTTCGAGATTAATGTACCCATAAGTGTCTCTGGATTCTCCTTCTAAGTTTTTGATTATGGTTGGGTAATGAACAACTTCCTGCTTTGAAATCCTTGCAGCTCTCAGAGTCTTGATGGTGAAAATGTTGAAGTCATAGGTCGCGTCAATCAGTATGTTGTCAAACTCGACATCTTTCAGGTGAGCGGTGGTTAGGAGTCCCCAGTTACATCTATCAGTCGCTCCTTCCAGGAGAGGCTGGGGTTTGGGAGCGGCTTCCCTGGCTGGAAACAGCCGCTTGCCTGATATAACACGGTTGAGGGCTGCAAATATGTCTTGACGCCGTGCCTTTGAGAAATATATAATTTCACATAAATGCTCCATCATAGACTGTATGGTTTTGTGGACGGAGTCCCCAGAAATCATGCAGCTCCTGACAGGAAGGGGATCTCTGTGAACTCCTTCAGTGCCTAATTGAAGTTCTCCTGCATCCACCTTCTCTTTGAAAATGCGCTTCAATCTGTTACAGTTACTGGTTGGGTGATTGACGAACCTATGGTAACGACAATATTTTGGGATTTGTCATTTCTTCTTCAGTTGGTGGTCGTCTGAGAGGAGGTAGCTTGATGGCGTCATCTTAAATCCATGCTTTTAGGAGTTTTATTACCTCTTCAATCGGAAACGGGAAGGTTAGAGCAGCCTCTCCAGTTTCTTGTTGTTGTCTAGGCATCTTAGTCACACCTTTCCGGGTTTGAGTTGTCTGTTGCGCTGGCGTCGCACGTCTGGGTTGTTGTTCTGCAGCTGGAGCTTTTCTTTTTCCTCCTTCACTCACCACACTTACAGAGGGTTGAGTGTTGTATTGTTTTTTGATGAAACGTCTGTTCCCTCGAGTCTCACGTGCATCTTCATTCCTGCGCGGGCCTGGTTCTTTCCAGCAAGGTTGGTGTTGTTGTGGCCAACCGCTTAGGAGCTTCATGAAGTTCATAGAATGTATGGAAGCGCAGATTCTCCAGTAAAGCGCGATAGACAGGTACCATGCCATTAATGCACAGCTCCACCAATTGATGTTCAGTCACACTTGGATCATGACAATCTAGCGCTTGAATCCTGAATCTCTTGACATAATCATTCGGATGTTCATTGTTCGCTGAAACATCCTTCCCAAGTCTGATAGGGTAATTTGCTCATACACAAAGAAATATTTCTTGTAGAAAACGGTAACCATTTCACACCAATTGGCTATGTTGTTTGGTGTAATGTTGTTGTACCAGGTGTACGCCCTTCCAGTGAGTGATTTTAATAATTATTTCAAGAGGAGGACATGGTTATATTCATGCTCCCCTAGTGATTCCAAAAAACGAGAGATGTATTCATGAGCATTACCAGTACCGTCATAAAGGGAGAACTGGGGAGAATAATACCCTCTTGGAAGAGGAACTCTTTGCACGTCAGGAGGATAAGGAGGTTGGTGTTGATGAATGGCAGCTGGATTTTCCCTACCTCGATTCTGGAGAAGTCGTTTTAGGTCCTCTCGTGTGATAAAGTTGGACTGTTGATTCCGCTCGGGAGCTACACAAACTTCTTCATCCATAAATATATGCCCCGTTGAAGTACTTGTGCCAGGAGTCATGAAAGTGTTCCTTGTCTGCTCCATTTGGGGGTGGCGCGGTTCTGGTGGTAATCTTTCCGTTAACGTCTCGATAAAAGTGAGTACCTCCTTCTGAGTTGTAGCCATGTCCGTCTGAGCTTTGGCAATAACTTCATGTCTCTCCATTAAATCGGCAATGGTAATAGGAGGTTGGTTTTCCCTGGCTCTTCCAGTCTCCCGTCCTGACAAAGTAGTGGTTGCAGCTCTGGTGACGATTGGAGGTGTCGTGCTCGAGGAAGCGGCTCTAGCTCTGGTGATAGGTGGGGTCACGCCAGAGGGGATGCTTCCGGCACTTCTGGTGTTGATGCTAGAGGATGTAGCCCCATGAGATGTATTCACTGTGTTGGCAAGCGGTACATTGGTGTTAGCAACGGAAACAGTGGCGCCAGGAGTATTATCAGCGCCAACAACATCAGGATTGGTAACTGACCCAAACCTAAGATCTACCATCTTGAATTTGAGAAAATTGAAATGAAATTGAAAAATTGATCTTGCAACCGAGAGATTAATCTCCCACTGTGATCGCCAATTGTTTTGGGATAAAAACTGATTCTGCTGGAAATGGTGGGTGTGTCGCCGAGAAACGAATCTAAACCCTAAACAAATGCACAACACGGGAGTACTTTAGATTCGAGAGATCAATCTGTACAATTCTGGCCTAAACCAAGAAATGGTCGTTCCAATATTGCTTCGGTCACAAAGTGAAGGACAAGGGTTGATCTTAGGGAGGGAAGCGAAGAAAGTGTTGAGATCAAAATGGTTAACTCTGACGGTATGGTTGTTTTAATGACTTGTATCAGAATGTGGAACTCGCTTGCGGAATGTAAGCTATGAGTTCTATGGTGTTTTTCTGGATACTGTGTTGATAACCAAAACTGTTATTGGTTGAAATAGGTTGAAAACCTATTTATATAAGTCATAGTTGAACGCACACTGATCTCATAGAAAGTGGAAGTAGTTGAGGGATGGAGAAGTGGGGATCGTGTAAAATGTTGAAAACCACGTCTTACTATGAGGGAAGATAGGTCGGTTTATACCCACTACTTCTCTGTTGCCACTAACTGTCCTCCTTTCCTGACACTTTCTTATAATGGGCGTGTTGCACGCCGCACGCTGTAAACCGCCAGACCAATACCTTGATGAACATCCCCCAGTTTGTGACACGTTTGATGTCTCGAGTATTTTCGTGGAAAATATGTAGCATGTTGCTAAGTGTGTCTTGCTTGCAAGACTTAGCTATTTTGACCGATCACGCGCAAGCTAGGCGGCGGGTGGTCATATATTACAAATTAAGCCAGCCATGAGACATGCCGCAAGAAATAACATGTAATGCTTTAGGTCAAATAATTAAATTATTATTTCTAAAGTCGATATTTATAAAACATCGTTTGTAATCGATGCGTATAAAGCATCGCTTTTAAGCAAGCAACTCAAATAATCGATGCTCATAAAACATTGTTGTATAAAGCTCGTTTAAATTAGTCGCGGAGCTTAATGTATTAAAAGGAGTATGACCGACCACCTTTAGGAAGCTTCCAGGATCCATTTGTGCACGCCAAAGGTGAGCTGGTCGGTCCTTCTAGGAGAATGATGGCCGGTAGCCATTTTGACATCCTATTGGTCGGCCCAAATTAGATCTAGACCGGTAAAATTGGCTAGCCAAACTGAGTGGCTGAGATGATTTGCGGCAGTTGATGGCTGTGGTTGAATTCATTTAAGACCCTTGTAGGCTGCGCGACTAGCCACCTTTGGGCAGACGTTCAGAATCCACACAGGTAGGTCGTGGCATGGCCGATCGGTCCTCATAGTAGAGGGGTGGCCGGTGATCACGGCGACATCTTATTGGTCGCCTAAAATTAGATCTAGGTCGGTCGATTCGGCTAGCGAAGTTGGACGGTCGAGATCATTTGCGACAATAGTGTGATGTCGCTGGTCGTAATGGGGTTGTTATGGCCGTGTGGTCAACCTGTTTTGTGTTAATGGTTTTAGGTGTTAGCCGCGGGCAGGGAATAATTCGGTCGACCAGGATTATAGCCGGGCCGCTGGTGAGCATGTCCGCTCCTTGCCTGTTGGTTGGAATTAAATCTAGGCCGGTCAAATCGGCTGGTGAAGTTGGACGGCCACGATTGATTTAAGACTGCCATATGCGGTCTTGATTCCTTTGAGCCCCTTTTTCATCCGTGCGGCCAGCCTATATTTGGCTTGCGGTTAGGGTCGTTGGTGGCGTGCTATGAGAATTATGATTGGTTGGAACAAAAGTGGATACGCCAGTGAGTACCATGGAGTTTGTTTGGCTGCGCTGAGAAAAGACCAGGCTTGTCAAATTGGCTGGCCAAAACATATGGTCGTGATTGTTTTGAGACTGACGTAGGCAGCCTATGTTCAATTCCTCAAGGAATTAAGCGTGCGACTAGCGAACTTCCACTTTTAATCAAAAGTGTGTGCTGCGCATTTAAAACAATTTGATTGGTTGATGAGAAAAGGGGGCTAGCAGGCAGTAATATGGGGAGTGGCCGATCGGTCACGGACATCGCCTGCTAGGGCAAACTGGTCGGACAAGTGATGTGGCCGCGCCTCCTTTTGTTGCTACCTTTATTTGCCGCAGTTTTTCTTTGCTTTCTATTTTTGGCAGGATTTTGCTCCTACTAGTCCATGGCGGAACAATTTCCTAGCTTGCCTAGGTTTGGTCTCGTCCAATAGGTTCCGAGATATTGCGCAGGCCGCAAAAAGACCTATTTTTTTGTAAATTAATAAAATTAGGTCAGAAAGATTGAATTTTGTGGGTTGACACAAAATCAATCAATTTCTGGTGAATTTTGTGCGTTCATACAAAATCACTAATTATGTTTCAGAGGGAAGCATAACTTTGCGTGCCTCTAATTGAGTACTTCCATGCACATCTTAATTCTGACACTTCGGGAAATTCATGATACTCAGCTGTGAGCGAACATTAATTGTCATGTCATGTCAACATCAAGAGTTCGGCTGGGGAACATGGCATGCATTAGTGAGTAATGCAGGTGAAAGATAAAATTTACAGAATATTTGGGATTGTTGCTGCACGCACCATTCCGGATAAATTTTACATATAAATATAGTGAGTTGCTCAATACATATGTAAGTAAAGAGTCCTGGACACTCATCACTCTTAAATGGCACGGTTTCTTTGCAGAATGATGGCACATTAAACATAGGGTTTTACAATTTTAGCCCTGAACTGAAAACCACCATCAACATCAACGAAGACATCATCCTTCTACTTGAGGTTAGTAATATAAGAGTTGACTTGTTTTCATTCCTGTATCGTTACTTTCAAGTCGTTTAGATTAAAAACAAAACATGTGAAGAATATACAAGTTATTTTACAACTTAGGTATATTGAATTACGAAGTATAATGCTTATCTTTTGAACTTTGTAATTGCGACATATACATAATCTTTGTAACTTAGTTTACTAGATTGTGCAATGAAGTTAGGGATGATTTCATGCCTAAAAAATTATGTTTTATTACATGAGTTTATGGAAGTAGACGTACGAACTTGTTTCATAGTTGAAAGAAATCAATAGGATTGGCGGTCTAGTTTTCATTGAAGATATAAGGAAGGACCGATATCTACTTATGTTGGGAACCATGGTGGAACAGATCCTTGCCTATATTGGGAGTCAAGGTGGTGCCTATTTTTACCTATGTTGGGAGTCAAGGTAGTATCGATCTGAACCTATAAGAGAATCAAGGTAGAACATATCCCTACTTACATTGAGAGTCATGATAGAACCGATCCCCATATGCAAAACCGATTTCTAATAGTCATGTACACTTTAGGGTTTGTGTGATTTTGGAAATTGGGTTTGCAAAATAGGAAAGTTCAATATGTCGACATAGTGAGTAATTTCAATATGTAGGGATAAATCTTATATTTTACTGTTCATAGATATTCCTTGATACTCAAGGTGAGATCCCAATCCGAAATGTTTGAAAAAAAATTTATTAAATTTTTTCGATAATATATGTTTTGTTTTTCCAGCAAGCAAAACATATCTCTGGAAGATATATTAGCTAAGTGCTTGTATGATAGCTATCCAAAAATTACTTTTAGGCACAAGCTATTGGTTAATGATGATGGTCTGAAATTAGGGTTAGAAAACGAACAAAAGATAAAAACGGAGTCATGAATTTAATGTGGTTCGGCGAGTTGTGCCAACATCCACGGATGAATCCCCTTAGGGAGAGATGTTTTATTGACAAAAATTACAATGGTTTTCTCTGGGTTAAAAAATATAGAATTTGTTATCTCTCTTAGGGTTTAGACCCATGTATTTATATAGTTTATGTAAACCCTAATTCTAAGGTAAACTTCATATGCAAGTAACTTTGGCAGCAAGATGTGTGGAAAATTTTGTAACGTTTTATACGGGCTTGACTAGCGGGCTTTACGGCTTTTTGTAGAGGGTACAAACACTTGTCTTTACTCTTATGAGTTCTTTGGCAAGCTACAAGACAAGTTTTCCCACGACTTTTTCTATCAAGTTTTCCCACTTGTCTTCACTCTTATAACTTCACATCTTC
This sequence comes from Papaver somniferum, assembly GCF_003573695.1. Classification (NCBI taxonomy): domain Eukaryota; kingdom Viridiplantae; phylum Streptophyta; class Magnoliopsida; order Ranunculales; family Papaveraceae; genus Papaver; species Papaver somniferum. The sequence continues at coordinate 133,892,502 of NC_039364.1, forward strand.
TGCAGTAGGTTAGTGCAAGTACCTTTTTTCCAAATGTGGTACAAATCGTGTTTCAAAATCTTTTTAGATACTAGTATGTTATTGTTTCTCCCATACAAGTGTAATCATCATATTATTGGCATGGGTGCTTTTAACAAACATTTCATCAAGACGACCATTTTGGTACGATGGGAATGTCTCATAACACCTGTTGCATCTGGATGTTGATGCCATTCTTCATCCACTTTAGAGTTATTCTTAATATCTTCAAAAACAAATCTTGCTTCATACCTAGACGTCGTTTACATTGTATTGTATTATAAGTATCTGTAAAATAATTCCATATCATTTTACGATCATGCAAATTTCCATCCCAATTAAGTTGTTGTTCTGTCTGCACTTCCTTGAGCACCGGTTAGTGAATCATATGCCTACGAGAATCCAATGATTTAAAGCATTATAAGAACTTTTTCTTCATCATCACTTGAAATCTCAAAATTGATTCCATATTACTCTCTCACGAGACTCATATTGTACCTTACAACGATATATATATATATATATATTTTTTTTAATAAGATGCATGTAATTCGATTCATTTAATATGTAACACCAAAACTACAAATATCATTACCATTTCATCACAAATATATCATATAACTCGTAATATTCATGAATTTTTATGACTACTTTTATGTTTAATGTTATTAATCAGCCTAAGTTTCATAACTTTAATTACTAACTTTTGATTTGTTTAGGGATGAAATTCCAAACTGAGAGATGCAACACAATCCCCAACAACTTTAGAACAAACCCTTTCAGTTTCATGCAAAGATTTGACTTAGAACACCTTCAAGATCAACTGGGGAATGTTTCTCTCCTTTGGTTGAGTGAAAAAAATAAGAGAAAAGAGAAAGTGAATAGAATTGAAGGGAAATGTGTGTGTTTCTTGTGAAATCAAATGCAAATTCCGGAGACTGAGTATCCGACCACATGTAACCAGGCCCCATAGTGGTTACCTTTTGTCCATATCCAAGGCTTGGTCAAAAAACCTAATTGTGGCCAAGCCTTGGCTCATCACAGTGCTTGCTTTAAGAGCTAACTTTTATAACGGAAAATCATACCTCCTTGATTTGTTTCTTTTTCCTTTACTTGTAACCCAATTTTAGGGGGTTTATGCTAGCATTTTTACTGAATGTAGCTTCACAAACAAAGAAAACATGATATCAAAATTGTATATGTATTCGTCATAAAAGTTATAGTTCTTCAAATCATCTTGCTTTATATTATAATTTTGTATGATTTAGTCCCAACTATTCTATCTATTTGTGTTAAATTTTTCATGTTAATATTAGTTTGGAATATTCTTTGCTTGTTAAAATTATTGTGGGTTCAACATTCAATTTAAATTGAGAAAAATAAAACATTTCAACATCCATGAGACTTTTACCATATTTGAAAAAATACTGATACATCAAAACACGCGGAATCTTTTTTATTATTTTCATAAACTTTCAGTTTTAGTGAAATCGGAAAATGGATACGATCTATCATAACTTATCAGCTTGAATCTAACTTTCTCGACATAACATTCATCCAATGCTGAGATTTTTCTTACATTATCGTTAAGGTGTATGAAACCAGTGTCATGACATACAATAACAAATATAAAATTTGGAAATAGACTATCGGGAAATTACTCCGATATTTCACCGAGATAATGCTTTCAAAGCGACATGATCCCGAGCTGGTTACTAGTTAGATATGATTTCAATAATTTGACTAATCCATCCAAAGGTTAGATTTATTAATCTTTAACACTTTACTTAAATCACAAAATCATATACATACACAAGATATTATGTTGATTATATGTAAATGTTAAAATACAAATTACATATCGAGAATATATGTCTGATTCATATTCAATGTACGATTTAATACTTGAAATCGAAATTAGAGTCCCGTTGCGGTTTACGATTTTTAAACCTTAGACTTATATATCAGGAGAATTTCATCTTTATCAAAGTTCAAGAACCTAATCAATATTTTTTTTTCCAAAAAATTATTTCCATTGATTTTAAACTTATAAAACCTTATTTATATAACTATTTTATGATCATAAACACTATAATCATGTACAAATTCACAGTAATATATTGTCTTTTTCTCTAGTAAATTGAAGATAGATCGAATTTGTTTTTTTATGTTTATCGATATTCAATTTGAGCGTTTGATCTTGATGCATTTTTTGTGTTGAACGTTTGATCTTGATTTATTTTATTTTTTCAAATCTTGATTCAAATTATTTGAATTTTATTAATGTTTATAGTTGAAAAATTAGACTCCCAAAACATAGAGCCTGTTTGGTTAAGCCGCTGACTGAAGTCAGCATAGGAGAGAAAACGAATTGCTTTAGGGGGTATTTGGAATCTTTGGATACCATAATCAAAAGTTAATTCCAAAAGTAGAAAGATTTAGCAAAAGCATGTTTGAATACATAATAAGAAGTAATATTCGATTTCTCGAACCAAAAGATTCGAAAATTAGGTTGGGAACAAAATTTTGAAAGTGATTTTTCGTGTTGAATGTTTGATCTTGATTTAGTTTTTATGTTTAATCTTGGAGTGCGACTTTGTGCATCACCCCTAATTTCCAACGTTATTATTTTGTTTTAATTTTAAACGAAACAACTAAACCAGAGTTAAAAAGTATAGCCAATGAAATATGGAGGAACGTGCACCCCGGGTTAACATGGGTGCACAAAGTCGCACTCTTAATCTTGATTCAATTTATTTAAATTTATTAATGTTTGTTTTTTTTATTTTTTTTTTAATTATTGAATAAAGAGTATTACATTAACTAGTTGGAAGCCTAACAAGCTAAGCTCCAACAACATACTACTACATTAATTGAACAGTTTGCTATGCTAGCCTATCAGCGAGCCTCATGGCTAACCTAGACAAGGGAGCCGAAGCGGATGGGGGCTGAGATTGTATCACAAGGGGGGCAAACTAACTCTACCAGTGTGTTAGTCCTCAAGGGAGTTGGGGGAGTTGGGTGTAGTTGGGTTTTTTCCCGTTAGTCGTGGGGTAGTTCGAGGGAGTCTCTCAAAATTCCCGTTAGTCGTGGGAGAGTTTAGAAGAGTCTCCCAAACTCCCTAGAAAACCTTGTTAGTCGTGGGGGAGTTTGAAAGAATCTCCTAAACTCCCTGTTAGTGGTAAAAATTAGAATGCTAGGGAGTTTTTTTTTTTTGGGGAGTTCTGGGGAGTTCTAGGGAGTTTATAGTGTATTTTTGCCTCACTCCAAATCTCTCAAAAAAGTAGAGATTTTGGGAGACTCTCTCAAACTCCCTACACTCAAAACACCAAACTCTCTCAAACTCCCTGTACTCTCTTACACTCCCTCAAAATCCCCAAGATTCAAAATACATTAAACTCCCTCCAACTCACTCGTGGACTAACCCCCTGTACCTTTCATGTTAATTTTTATAATATTACGCAATTAGGGACTCGAACCTGGGACCTCCTGGAACGCATGAAACTTTGGGGAACGGGGATGACCAACTGAGCTAGATACCCGTTTTTTTATATAAAAAAAATTTGACTCCCAAAACGTAGGGGTTGTTTGGTTATGCCGCTGACTGAAGTCATCGTGGGTGAGAAGACGAATTCCTTTAGAGATGGTTGGAATCTTTGGATATCAGAAGCAAACGTTAATTCCAGAAATAAAATGATTTAAATATTTCGATTTTTGGAAACAAAAGATTCAGAAATCAGGTTGGGAATAAAAAATTAAAAATTATTTTAAAAATCAGATTGGGAACAGAAATTTAAAAATTACTTTTAGAAACTAAAAAATTAACTCTTTGTGAAATAAAGTGTTTTTGTTTATGACTACCGAACTTGACTTCTACTGCTCAATGCCGAATAAAAAATTATTATTTTTGCTTCTGAAATTCACCGTATTCACAAACTTATTTTTGACTCATTTACTTATATAAATCAAAATGTAACTTGTCAGTGTCACGTGGTATCCAAATAAGTTATAGATTTATTTTGCTTATAAAAGTGAAAAATTACTTCAGAAGATTTATCCAAACACCCACTTATGGAAATGACCAAGAGAGATGATGGAAATTCTCGGAAAGAAATGCTAAGACAAAACCAAAGAAACAGAAAACAATGAAAAATCTATAGAAAGTTAGAAACCCCCTTCCCCATGCGATTTTGATACCGAAGGCGGAAATCATTTTAATTGGTGCCGTGTCTGTCTGTAAAAACTGTTTCGTTTCTTCATAGGTTTCAAGTTACAGAGAGATGGCTGGGTTACTTGCTTGGGCAGCAGATGTAGTAGGAGGAAGTGGTCAGGGTAATGATGAAGACGATAATAATGGTAATCAATTTCCTGAAGTTGTGTTTACTCCCGATCAACAAAAATATGCTAGAGAATTAGAACAAAAGGCTATTGTACTCAAACGATCGATCCAAGATCTACGTCTTAGAATCCCTCCACCTAACATTTCTCAAAGCCTTCCACATCTTCATGCCCATTCCCTTGCTTCAAATGCTGCTCTTGCCCTCCAATTGAACGCCCATTCCACTACCCGTGAACAGGTTCTAACTCTTTCCCTCACTTTTTTTTTCCTTGAATTGAAGTTAGTTTAGTTTATTGTGGGCAGTTTCTTTACAATTAATTGTGAATTTGTTCCAATGTTCCCTTGTTTATATGTTCATTAATCTTCATGGGTTTTTCATTAATCTTCATCTCTAATAGTGTAAGTTCAAGTGCTAACTTCGTTTCCTGTTCTGTGTTTTTAATTCCCTTATATTGGCATTGTTTTATTCAAATAAATGTTGTCAATCCGGAGCAGATAGTTCTTTAGAAATTGAAGTGGGTAATCTTAATATTGCTTCATTAATGTGGCGTTCTGCTTTTTTCATCTCCAATCTAGATGAACATTTTTCTGCTTTTCTGAAATTTCACAACTTTGTGCACTTATATGACATGGGAGTTTTACTAAAAGTTGTTTCTGCAGTCGGTCTTTTCGTATGCTGACGTTTTGTTTCCTAGTCTGCTGCGTGAATGATAGAAAAATTGACCAGATTGGTATTGCAGTCATTCTATTTTTACTACAAAGCATAAGCTGTTCACCTCTCGGGATGACTATAGGACCTATTCACATTTTTTTAATAGATTTCTTAAGCTCATCTTTTTATGTATGGATGATTAGGTGCTGTCACATTATCTTATGTTGCTGATAGTTTTTTTTTTTTTTTTTGAAGCATGATAGTTTTGATCTGAATGCTAGCTTACTGAGTATAGTGTCTGTTCATGCCTGGATGTTTTTTTGAACAATCAGATACAATTCAGAGAAATTACACTGCAAGAAGAAAATGCTGCATATGAAAAGGCTATATTGAGCTGTGAAAAGAAAATGCAGGAAAAGTTGCAGGAAGCAGATCTAGTTCAGATGAAGATACAGGTCAGCAGTGGTTTGTTGTGGAAACTTATTCTGTTTTCTAGAACATTAAAGTTAAGTAGCACTCTTACAATACAACATTTTTGGTTTAGATGCAATAGTTTTTGAGTAGAACATATACATTTAGAACATAGCTGGGGCTTTTGCATTTATCATTTAACATATAATAAGCGTTGACCACATAGTAAGCAGACATTTTGGTAACTGTGGTTGGATGTGTATTATTGTGTCAATGTTTCAATGCAATCAACTGGAGTCTTTGGAAGAAAGTCATAATGTTTCTGACATTTAAGATTCAGAATGACAAGAACACTTTCCTGATTGGTTTCTCAGAAGTTAAATGAATAGCACAACTCCATTAAACAGATATAAGCAGCTAGAACATGAAGTTGAACTTAAGAACGCAGATAAATTGCGCTTAGGTTCAACTCAACTCTCGTCTATAATCAACTGATTATAAGTCCTAAGAAAATATCATAAAAGTCTGCCTTCTTATGGACACGATAATAACTATTTATACTAGAAATAAACTCCTAGGAAAAGAAACACAATAAGGACTGAAACATCCTCCTAAAGGAAACAAACAAGTAAACATTCATAAAGAAGCACAATATGCCTCTGCATCATTTCTTTTACCATTTGAGGTTTTATACATCTCGTAATGAGCTGCCTTGTTCTGTATTCTAATCAGATTTAGATGGGTATATTGTGATCTGAAGGAACTTTAAAATCTAGTTGCCATTCCGATCGCGCTTCAGAATCACATTGGCAATCTACCTTCCATAAACTCTAGTACAAGGAAATATCTAGTTATAATGCAAACTTACTTTAGCAAAACTGTGTACTGAATGTAGCCGAGGACTGGTTTATATAAGTGTACTGAATGTAGACGAGGACTGGTTTATATAAATTTTGTAAAGCAAATCAATGAAGTTTCCAGTTCTCAATGTATATCGAAATTGCAGCTGTTTATCAATAAATATGTTCGATAGGCTAAGAAGTATGGTAAAGATTGATGATGTGCTCACCTACTAAACTATTGTAAAGACTCGAAGTATACAAGTATTGATAATACCAACTCGATAGAGGAGTTCAAGTGTTCTCAACTTTAAATCTGGATCACCTGATTTATTTAAGTTATGAGTAGTCTTCTACTTAATATTTATATGCTACTACTATCTAATCAGGAAATTGACACCAGTGTGGAGAATTTGAAAATGGAGCTGGAAAACCTGCAAGCTGCATTAGAGGTGAACCAATCCAGTACATCATCAGATGGTTTGAAAATAAGAGATGAAGCTGATGCAGATGTAGAAGCCTTAAAATCTGCTATACTAGACAAGCTCGACGATAAAAGAAATGAGCTGGTAGTTTACACCTTTATGCTTTTCACGTCAGTATAAGTTAATATTCTTATCTTTGTTGAATCATATGTTGGTCTTCGTTTTGTCAGAATTCTGTGGAAGATATGGTTCAAGACTTGGAGAAGAAATGGGCACAAGTGCAGCATGACTCTTTGAGGCAGCCTTCACCAGGTATTTCTTACTATTAATCCAAACGTGGATTTAGTAAGTCAAAACTGATGCGTTTTTGTCTTCTTCCTTTCTAAATATATATTTACAAGCTTATTATTCCATCCTTGCCTAGGCTTGCAGTTTCTTCTTCCGTGTCTCTATAATATTTTGCTTTCTCAACTTGCAATTGGTGTCGAATGCTGCTCTTATTTTCTCTCATTTTGGTAATTAAAACATATATTCAGTTTTCTTCATCAAATAAGAAATTTGCTGATGCTTGCATCAATTAGAATGACAAGTATCTGTTTTGTATATTTCAAGCATTCTCTCCCAAATTTTCGAAGTGAGATAGTTGTAAAATCATGCTGAATCCTGTATCATAGTCGACAAATGGTTTTCTAATACAAGGGATCCCTGTACATGTTTTCCAGCTCAGAGAGAGAAGGTATTAGACAAACAACTTCACAGCCTTATTGAGCAGCTGGCAGCTAAGCAAGTAAGTAGTTTTATCATTACTTACATTGTACAAATCATGAACATTTTAAAAAGGTTTTGCTTAATTCTATTCTCCCTTTGCTTTGTAGTCACAAGCCGAAAGCCTTGTTACTGAAAACCATGTTATGGAGCAAGAGCTCGAGAGATTAAATGTTCAGCGGAGGAGACACGAGAATGGAAACGATGATTTAAATACAGCAAGGAATCGCTCAGTAAGAAGTTTCTCTGCAAGAGGTTCTTTCTCTTCTGCAGATTACATTATAGACACACAGTTAAAACCGACCTACATGGGAGCACGGACTGAAAGCCAACGGAGGGTTATGTTACTTAGGTCAGCGTTTGTGCTTTACATTTTAATTCTCCATATCTTGGTTTTCATCAAAATTTCATTCTGATTTTTGATTCAGTCTGAAACTTCACCAAAACCAAATACTTGTGACAATGCTCCATATATTATCATACCTTTTTGTAATAAAGTTTGGCAGCTTCCTCGATGTACAGCTTCGTAAGTGTTTATCCATTCGAAATTTGTATTCCATTTCTTCTCGTTGATATTGTGATGTTACTAACCCCATCGGAAAAAAATCCCCAAAAATGAACGGAAAAATCTATGAAAAATTGCTAGAGGAAGGGGTTCGAACCTTATACCTTGTGGTTAGCCAGCCAGCTAGGTGTTGTAGAGAAGATTCCCATGATCCTAGTTAGCAATTCGGGATTCGACAAACGTACGGCACGGCAAACGTACGAGTATTATACGGTTTTTTAAAATCCAAATTCGGTCAAAAATTCGGTCAACGGGACGTGATTCGTCAGTAATTCGGAACGGCATACGTACGTGTATAATTCGATTTATAAATGTGAGTTCGGCTCTGAAAATTCGGTATCTATATATAACAAATAATTTGTATTTATAAGGTCATAGACCAGTTTTATGCATATGTGCGAGTTATTTAAAGAAAAAATAAACTTAATATGATGATATTAATTATATATACAACATTAGTCATCCAAGAGGACGTCATATGGTGGTTTAGATGTTTGGTTAGTGAGTTTGAGATCTCTCTCACCTTCACCTTCAAATCTCTTCAGTCATTTTTGTTTCATAAAAATTACAACACGTCTAATATTGGGTCGTGTATGCTCGGGAGGCAGTAAAGCCCAAAAAGTAGGGTCTTTGAAAACATAAAAGCTAAAGAATTTATGACAAATTAAGCGGACATATCATTCGGGATACGTAAAATTCGTGAACGATTCGCGAACAATCCGGGAATGCCACGTAATACTCGAATTGGGTTCGGAGTTACAAACATTCGCGACTAAGACGGTAAAATTCGTGATTCGTAAAAATTCGTGAATGATTCGTGAATCATTCGCGAACTTACTAACTAGGCCCATGATTCTTTTGGCTTGCGTGGCACTGCGGGCCCTTGAGTTTAAGAATTAAGAGGCTGAGGTTCAGCTGGAGACGCAAAAGTATCAAGATTAGATGATGGGGATTCAAGGTTTGTGTGTACTTTTTAATTATTATTTTTTAGTGAAGAAGCGCTGAAAACCAGTTTACCCATTTATCTCTGATTTCCAATCACAAATTTAGAGTTTCAGACATTCTACCTCACTCTCCAGAGTCTAGATAGACTGTCTCTATCACTCTAGTAATGGTTGCAATGGAGATGGCTTTCCGAGCTGCAGCAACGGCAAAGCCTCCTCCTTGTCCTTCTTCAAACCTACAAAGAACTCCTCCTCTTCTCAAACAAACAACTAATGGAACTACTCATCACCACCATTCTCGTAATCATATCAAACCCATTTCACTTTCCATTCCAACTACATCAACAGCTATTTCTATCTTCACTCTCTTTACTTCTAATGATGCCAACGCATTCAGCTTCTCCAAAGACCAGATCATGAATTCTCTAACTCAGGTAATTATAATTATAATTCTCTCTTTTTCTCTGTATATTGTTTTTCCTTTAATTACAAACCATCTAGTTAACCTATGTGGTTCTATGGGAATTATTAGGTGGAAGGAACAATTGATCAAGCAGAAGAAGTAGGTTCAGGTGTTTTTGATTTCACCGGACGTGTTATTCGAGTGGTGATTGATGGGCTGAAACCAACTGTAGATATAGCTCTACCAATTCTAAAAAGTGCTGGAGATCAAGCATTGAAGATTGCCTCCCCTATAATTTCCGAAGCATCTAAAAAGGCCCAAGAAACCCTTCAAAGCTCTGGCTTTGATACAGAACCAGTTGTTACTGCTGCAAAGGTTGGCCTAATTAATTTTGCTCAGCATGTTCTTTTCTTCATTTTTGCTGTCTATGTTAGATAACGATTAGCGACCAATCAAAAAAAGAAGGAGAGAAAGATAACAATTAGTGCATTCTCCTCATACACCCCTAAAATGCACCATACTTGTGTGGCGGTTTAGTTGTAGAGTATTATGTTCCTAAGTATGCATTAAGTATTAGTGCAAAGTAGTCATATCTAAACATGATAAAGTGTGCTGGTTTTCTTACATTTCTAACTGAAAATGATTCGTTTTGCTTCTTAATCCCTATCTTGTAATTGGATTGAAATTTAGATATATGAATCTTTGTCCATTACTTTGCAAGATAAGATTTGGTATGTCAATAGAGCATTTTACTCGCAACTTAAACAAACAATAAAAGAATTATGGGGATTCATCTGCTTACAAGTTTGATTTCATAAATTTGATGCATTAACGTTGATCAAATAGAAATTTGTACTCACGGTTTCAGCATTGTTTTTTAATATTTGGTAGTAAATATTACAAAATGAAATAATTTGCACCATATCTTGAAACACCAAGACTGGTTAAAGTTACGTTTGACTGTTTTAGTGCTGAACTTGTATTCTGTATTATTGTTTGGGTTCGGAGAAGATTACACCATGAATTGAATTTGCTCATTCTCTTATATTTCATGTAAGATGAGGTTGTTTCTGCAATTTGAGTATTTAGGATCTAGACTTAGATCCTGTGGAACAACCAATTCATTTCTTAACTTTTTTGTTTACACATTTCATCAGAAACATAAATTCAGGCTTAATATCATTACACATATTGGCATGTTGCTAGGCATCAACTACGTAATGCAGTTTCATCAGAGTTCAAAAACACCTATTCAGGTTATGTAACAACTTGTGTGAAATGATAGAATTTTGTTATCACAGACGGTGGCAGGAGCAGCACAACGTACGGGTAAAGTAATTCAAGAAGTAAAACCCATTGCTTCATCAACTGTTGAAACTCTCTCATCTACCGACCCAGTTGTGATTTTAGGGACTGCCGGAGCCCTCTTTGTCACGTACCTTCTCCTACCGCGAATATGGTCGGGCATCTCATACAGTCTCCGTGGTTACAAAGGTAATTGTGCTCTCTTTGTCACGTATCTTAGAGACTTTGTTTTTTCGTTTGTGCTATTTAAGTGTTTAATAAACTACTACTACTTTGATTGCTTGCTGCACTTTTTAAACGGTGCATATATATTAAAAGGTATGTAACATTCAGGATAATATTTGTGGTTGTGCTGTTTTGTTCATTAGGGAAGCTTACTCCTGCACAAACCTTAGACCTCGTATCCACGAAGAATTACCTTATGGTTGATGTTAGATCGGAAAAAGATAAGAATAAGTCTGGTACTCCTCGTCTTCCTTCTAGTGCCAAAAGCAAGATAATCGCAATTCCGTAAGTTTACATCGCTCCGGGGCTGAATTTCTTCATTCATTTATGTTTTTGCTGATGTATGATTAAAGTCAGTTGTAGAGCCAGAAACGGCCATGCGTTTAATTATATCCATCAATGGTTTTGTACGGTAATTGATGTATTCTGCACTATCTACTTTGTTACTTACTTGTGGTTATTTTGATTTTCGAACTTTTAGTTTAGAAGAGCTCCGAAGTAAGATAAGAGGAATTGTTAGAAACTCAAAGAAAGTTGAAGCTGAAATAGCTGCTTTAAAGATATCATATCTCAAAAGACTTAACAAGGGTTCCAACATCGTTATCATGGACTCGTGGGTTCTCTATCTCTATTTCTTTTTTGCCCATCTAGTTATATGGTTACTTTTAACTCATTTTAGTTTTCTTTTGTTAAACATAGTTTTATGAAACATGCACCTTTATGAATATCAGGTACTCTGACACAGCCAAGATAGTTGCAAAATGCCTGACAAGTCTTGGCTTCAAAAATTGTTATATCATGGCTGATGGATTCTCAGGGAGCAAGGGATGGGCTCAGAGTCGGTTAGGTACAGACTCACCTAATCTATCTTTTGCAGAGGTTATATCACCATCTCGAGTCATTCCTGCTGTCAGTCGCTTTGGTACAACCTCAAGATCAAATCAGAAGTTTCTTAGTGGAAGTACCGAGTAACCATACGGGCCATTTGTTGTTTTCTTGCGGTAAAAGAGAGTGTGCTGATTATGAATTGGTGATTAATTAGCATTACCATAGAGCTTCTTACACATCATGTGTTGTAAATGGAGGAATTCGTAACGTGCTATCTCATCATGGTACAGTATTTGGTATATATATTGATTTCACTTGGTTTAGATCGTGCGATATGTGTAGTAATCCTTTATTTGAGCTAATTGGAAAATGAATGCAGAATGCAGGAGCAATGAAATATTATACAGGACATCCCAAGGGTAATAAGAAAGAATATTTAGCATTTATGACCAACTGCTTTTTCTTTTTTTGCAAATTGGTAATTCATTAAAGAAACTAACTTTGTAGGTGTTAGAAACCCGTAATACAGATGAAGTACAGTTATCTGACGTAGAAGTAGCCCTTCCTAGCATTAGATTTATCTACCGCTAAAGCATAGTTGATACAAGATGGGGGCGTAACATCCCCTAGCTACATCTAAAGTGTTTTGCTTCCTTTGCCAAAATGTCTGCCACTTTATTTGTGAAATGAAGGAAAAACCTTGAAAATTTGAACAATAATTGATTTTATGTTTTACTTCCACTATAATAGCTTGATTCTGCCAAAGAGATGGAAATTTGAATCCCATTTAGATAGTCAAAAAGTTTCTTGCAATCTCCTTCTATGATGAAATTGGTGAGGTTTAGTTATTTTGCCCATTGTGGTGCTTGAAGAAGTCCCGCCACTTCGGCTGGTGTTGTTGTTGAGGATGAACCTGCTCTTCCTTGTTCAAATTCACCTGCACCATCTCAAAGTTTATAACACAACCAGATGGGTCATCTAGTGATATCCAAGCCGCGTCTACATTGATTTTGTGTTATTATTATTATTATTTTGGTGGTTTTCGTTCTTCTTTAGATTGTTGTGATGCTTTCTTATTGATATTGATTTGTGTTCTATGTATACCTCCTTTATACTAAAATTGCACATGTCTCTGGATTTCTAAAGCTATTTGGGTAGGTGACCTTTGTTTCCCCTGAAAAACGTTATTACATTTTTCTTTCCATACGAACTACATTTTTGTCATAACTATTTCTAGAGCTATTATGTTGCAAGGTTTTTCTATCCAAGATTTACAGATGTCTAAAAAGGAAACAGAACCGTCAAATTGAAATTGCACTGGATTAGGAGCTAAGGCCCAAACTGATTTGGCATAGTGACAATGGAAGAACAAATGCTCTATGGTCTCATCTGCATCACAACCAAAGGAGCATCTAGGTGAAACATCTTTGATTATCTTAAAGAGTTTGTAGTTTGTTGAGACTGCATTTTGAAGACATTTCCAAGTTTTGGTTCTTTGAGAGACATCTTAGTTTTGCATATTTACATTGTTTCCAAACTTTGTCTGTCATATTTACATAGTTTTGGTTCTTTCCAAACTTTGTCTGTCATATTTACATTGTTGGAATTGATTTTGTTTTCATTTAATTTTGCATACATGGATTTAAATGTAAATTCTCCAAATATAGTCAAGAGTCATCTTACTTTGTCAGGTTTAGGGTTAACATCGTGTTAAATTATTTTGCAAATTCTTTCTGCAATATGGGTTGGGAAAATCCAGAAAATCATTGAAACATTCCAGTTTTGGTGGATGGATCTAGAAGATCTGCCACATGTGTTAGAAGGTTGTTGTTATCATTACGCTGTTGAAGAAGATAACTTCCTAATTATGGTATCCAATTATCTTCCCAAATGTTTATGTTGTTGCTATCACCTACCTCCCAAATATTATTTTGTTCGATGAGTTTGATTCCCTTACTTATAAATTTCCAAATCCAGGAGCTAGAGGTTGATGTTTTAACTCGGAAAGCAGATTTCTTCCAAAAGTATTTAGGTTTTAGTTGAGAAGCCCATAAGGAATTTGGTTCAGTTAATAGTCTCCAGGCTAATTTAGCCATCATGGATATGATTTTTTTATGAGCATTTTTAAATCCTAGTCCTCCTTTATGAATTGGTTTACAAAGACATGAATAGGCTTTAGTGCTTCAAAAAGACAAAAAAAAAAGAAAAGAATAGGCTTTAGGGTAGAGATAAATTACGTATAGGATTTAGTGCTTCAATCAAGTCATATCCAACAATTATGATGGACATATCTACTTTGATTGATTTGCATACAACCTGTGATATTTCAATTAAACAATATAATGCGGAAAAAAAATAACAGAGACACCAGAAATTATATTAACGAGGAAATCACAATTGTAGAAAAACCCCGGGACCTTGTCCAGATTTGAACACCAAACTGTATTAAGCCGCTACAGACTCTAGCCTAGCTACTATCAATAATTCGGACTGAAATATAGTTGAAACCGAATCCACCGTCACAGTAATTCAGTTACAGTCGCGCTCCTTACGCCTCTTGAATCTCCCAAGACTCTGCGCAATTGATTCCCTTAGCTGACGTCATTTACAACACAAGAGCTGCTTCAACTCAATTGAAGACTTTAAACCAATCTGCCTCCCACAGATAAGCCTATATGTGATTTCCGTTTTGATCAAAAGATCAAGGCGAGATAGGAAATCGTTTACAGTAGACAAAGTCTAGCAAACCTCAATATCCAGTACTTACGACTCCCGAAGAGCAGTCTAGATTATTATTCACCTCACAAGGAAAACCTACTCCGATTTCAACAAAGAATCGTTATAGAGGAATATACTTGTGGAATCACAAAGTCTGAGGCGAAGAAACTTTGTGATTTATATCTATCTTGCCTGATTGGAATGAGACTCAACAATCAGTAGCAAGATCAAGATACACGAACTACCAAGATAAAGATAGTCAGACCTAGCTTCACGAATCCCTAAGCAAAGTCTTTTTAGTTACTAAACCTAAAAAGGTTTAAAGGAGAGGACGACTCTAGCTTACAACTAGGACACACAAGAAAAGTGTCGGGGATTCAAAAATCCCATTTGCTTGAGGTTCTCCTTATATAGACTTTCAAAACCAAAGGTTGCTTTAGATTTAAGCTAAGGTAGCTTTGGAGTCAAGCAATCAATACCCACCGTTAGATGAATCTTTGATCTGATATTAACATAACAAAATATATACTCTGGTTAGGATGAACTGTAACCGAACCGTGTATAATGACTGGTTCATGAAAGGTTATCCGAAACTAACCGGACGAACTATAAGCTTAACCATTTTCATATAACACTTTAAGACTTTGATCTTGAGTCACAACCATAGGTTATAATGTGAACAAATATGTCTAGATGTGTTTTTATAGAGTTGTTCAAGTGCTGATTATCTCATGGAAATAATTCTGATGCATCTGAAAATATTCGACTGGGTAAGTACGTGTACTTACTTTCCAGTTCGTGAGTTATTTTGTTATGGTACGTGTACCGGGTTTGTATACCTTTAAGACAAAACAAGTAGAGGAGTCTATATAAATTTTTCGGTATGCATATTAGGCATGTGTATCATCCTGAGTTCACGAGTCAACAGACGTTTTTAGGTTTGCATACTTAATATGTACGTGTACTAAAAGTCGTTGCCGAACTATACTACGCCGGTACGTGTACTGGGTACATGTATTGCGGCTCCGGACCTGTAACATCTCTCTAATAATTAATTCCCGAATAACATCAATGACACATATCACTGTTTCGAGCTATTTTCAAATGATTAACTTGAATCACGATTTAGGTCATAAAAAATAAATTGTTGTTAACCAAATTTATCAAGTTATGAACAAATTTTCTTAAGCTTAGTCAACATATTTCAAGAATAATTAACAAGATAAACTTGAATCGAAATTTCTGTTGTGCATGTAAAGTCCACCGTAGTCGTGCGACATAGTCTCATAGATAAAAAGGTGAAAACTTGAGTTATAGGTGGTACAGTCTTTAGTTACCTTTTGTTTTGATCAACTAAATTTGACAACAAGCTTGAGATAGTAACACTTGTGAGTTCGACCAATCAATGCTCTAACAAAGGGCTTTGCTTGGATAACTTCAATTCTACAACCAAAACTAATCAATCATAAACTTGATTGAGAATATATTTTCCATCAGGATTGTTATATGTACTATTTTAAGATCTAAATAACATATACTCGAGTGTAACTAGTAAGAACTAAGTAAAAATAAAAGTATGAAAGTAAGAAAAAATTTAAATCTACTAGGGTTCGACTCTGGAAAGAATTTTTCTCTAGCATTGCTAGGTCATAATTGATCTAGCAACACAAAGGCTGGACATGTGGCGTTTCGTGATGTAGGAAAACTATGGATTTAATCATAGTTATCAAACGGATTTGTTAGCTGCCGAATATTCAACCTATCCGCCCTTGTTTGGCGCAAAAAAAAGAAAAGAAGGAGTTCTTTAAATTTGTTAAAAACCTAAAATCCATAACATTGATTTTGATCTGAAAATTGAAGAATAGAATAACGCAAACTGCATATTCCATATCGAATTTAAATCAAAGAAGAAAGTGAACAACAAAATTTTCCTTCATAAGCAACGAACTTATAATAAGTTGCAAAACTGTAATTAGGGAAAAATATCAATCATATGGAACTGAAAAGAGAATATGTTTTAATACATATCCATGAATGTCTCATGTTTACGGGTTCGATTCAATCCGTGGAGTTGATTCTCTCGTGCTTGAATGTATAAAGTTTGCACGCAGTTGAGTAAATGAGTCAATGTTCAAAGCACACATATGTATCCAACCATTTATTGGTTGGAGTCTTGGAGAAACTGATAAGACGCGCCAATCTCATTTTTTAAGTTGTGAATGGCTGTTGTTCTTTCCCCAATAAGTTACTAAAGTTATTAAAAAGGAAAAACCAACTTAGCTACGACAAAACAATGTCGAGAGCTTAGAAAAAGTTAAACAATTGTTTTGATATGAGTACACTGCAGACCAATAGAATATTCATCTTGTAACAAGGAACCCGGGTGTTTACATACCCATTTGAAGACACTAGTAGCTAAAAACAGTTAGGTGGTGAAAATTCAAATTTTCCTCAAAGATTATAATTTTTTGGCAGCAAAAATAGGGTAACACATCTATGGTTTAAAATCCTACTTTGATGACATCACATCACCCCACATATTTGGCCCTGGTGCTGCTAGATCAAATATGATCTAGCATTGCTAGAGCAAACTTTTTTCCTTTGACTCTTAGCTTGGGGAATAAAGACTTTTATTGATAAGGATCATGGAAATAAACCCTATGGCGATCTAATATACCTCGAGGGCAACCTTAATTAAGTTACATATATTTTAAGGTATTCTACTACATGAACCTAGGTTCAAGGCTCTAATACTTGCCGTTTGAGCCCGTAGATACCTCATACAAATAACAATAGCCACATTCTGCCCTTTTTAACTTCAGTAGAGAGAGAGGGGAAAAAGTGTAGAGTAATCCTTTTTATTTTGGTGCATGTCTTCTATTTCTCATTCGTCTTCATCTCCAATTTCCATTTGTGTCTATTGAGTTCACATGAAAAGGGTAGATTTGTACTTTGGTTGTTGGTCTATTTATACATAGTTTCAACGCTTTAGTTTTATTTTATTTCTTTTATTCTTGTTTTACTTCATTTTTTTTTCCCTTTGTGTGCTTGTGTAACCTTTGCTTTCTCGGATATGCATATGGTTGATCTTGCTCGTGCCACTTCTCCGCATAAGTATTTCTTTTGACTTCTTACTTATGTTTCTTTTTTTCTTTATGCAGATGTTAATTGTGTGATGAATGCTAACAGTTTAATTTCTATTCATTTTTCATAACTGACAGAAGATCGAATGTTGATGATATTTCTCGATTAGGGTTGTCCAATGATGTTGTTGGGTTTATCGTTTTTGAAGAATGCTTCAGGAGACATGTCTGTTGAAGCTGAAGACTCAGAAAAGGAATCACCCCATTTCGTTTTGAATACTCGGGTATGTTTGGTTATACCACAGGTTTTACACTCTTCATTATGATTGCAATGAGGTTATTGTTGATGTTTTACTTCATTGTCTTATCCCTTGTAAATTCATACCGTTTGTTTCCTTATAGGTGTGGTTGGGAAGTACTTACCCTTAAGACATTCCCCAAAAGATTTCCGCTATTAAGAAGAATGTCAAAATGTAGGAGATTAAGCTTGATGCTGCTTCTGAGTGCTATATACTTGTGTATGATGGTTGGTGGATCATTGAAAAGGCTTTTTCGGAGGCATTTCAAGTACCCGACCTAAAATTTTGTGGAGAAGCTATAATGTGGGTGCGTCGAGATATGAACGTTTCTCATACCACGTTTGTATAAAAAGTTCTTTGAGCTTGCGAATGTTGGGAATGAATACAAAATCTCTAATCGAAGTACTATAGTTTTTTCATGATTTGTGCCACTGTGAATACTAGCATTTTTCTTTATTTAGATGTTGTGTGCAGTACGACTTTTAGTTGTTGTAGCTTTTCTTCTTTGTACTTCGTACCTTGTGTAACGTGACATCCTTTTGGATGAAGAATCTGCTTGCTTTATATATGCTTATCTCTTGATTCATTCTTTTGGTTTTTGAATACTCCTAAGACTCTTGATGTCTCGCATTCTTAACTGATACCCTCCGCGCTTATATCAGGTAACTTTATCTTATGCACTGCTTTGTTACGGTGATGCTGTTAACAATTGACTTTTAACTTGTTATTACTAATAGATATTTGAATCCCACGATGTTGGTTGTTGTGTCGTTCGTCATTTTCTTTACACATGTTATTTGGAAGACTTGATTGTCGCTTGATATCCCATCCGTATTTGGGCATACCCAATTCTCACCAATACCCTTGATATTGTAGTTATCCTAGCGCATTTATTTCCAGGCAGACACTTTCCCTCATACGACATTCACGACAGTCAGACTTTAGCCATTTCTTTCTCCATTTAGTAGTTGGTATCTATCTTACCCTATCCATTATAGAGAGTGCTCTCTCCTCAAGGTAAACTTCAGAAGACAGTCGAATTTTAATCATTTCCCCATTTGACCGACTCTCTACCTTATCCCTCGTATTGCATGTTTAGGGTACATTCATACTAAGACAAGGGGTTGATGAGGTTTGTGCCTTGTTGGATTTTTACAGGCATATAGTTGTTGTCTTTTTTCTTTGAGGTTGAGAGATGTATTTGCCTCCTTATAGTGTGATCTCATGTGTCCTTACATCGTTTAATATATATACAGTAAAACCCCTGTATAAGAATACTCCATATAGGAATAACCTCCATATAAGAATAAAAAAATATTGGTCCCAACTTGGACCAGTTATATTTAAGAATAAACTCCGTATTGGAATAAGTCATATTTTTTACCGGTCCCGTCTTAAGAAACTTACCTCCATATAAGAATAGTTGACATTATAATATGAATAATATATGTTTTGTCTTACATAAAAGTTTAAAGCAAAAGGAATCTTTTAACCATTTTGCAAAATCCTTTTGCTTCCAAATGGTTTTGATGGCTTTTTTTCACAACTCGATATATAAATATCTTCGAACGCATGATCTCGTCTGTCAATTTTTCGTGTTGTGATTAGGTTTTGTACGAATTATGTTACATAGAAAACTTCATATATATAATAGAGAATTTTAGTGAATCGTGCGATTGACTCGGGCGATAGAATCAACTATCGACTCAGTTTTTTCTTCAAGTTTTTTCGTTTTCTGTTCCATTTGAGTGTTTAATTCAGGTGTTTCTAGGACAATATTGATGATTGGTGGTAATATTTTTGTTGATAGTAGCAATAAATGGTAGAAACTCAATCGGAAATCATCAAAAATTCTTCAGAAAATGGATTTGAAAAAAGGTCAAACCCAAAAAAATTTGGATTGAATCTGGAGAATAATTCAGCTAAAAATTCAGTTAATATGGAGACTAATTCTGAATCTCCATCTCATTTCATACCAGATGACATCATGGATGATTGTGTGGATGAATGGAAATTTAGCTTGATTGGAAGACTAGATTTAGCAAAATTAAAGCTGGATGTTGCAGAAGCTTCACTGAGAAAACAATGGAGTATCAAAGGTAAATCTTCAGCTCATCCCTTTGGGTAAAGGTTTCTTTATTATCAAATATAGAAGATCGAAATCATGTCTGGAATGGACACTGGATTGTTGAAAATCAAGATTTAAAACTTAGACTATGGGAACCAAATTTTAATCCAGCGACTCAAAAAACTTCTACAGCTTTTGTTTGGGTTTTCTTTCGTGGTTTGAATATTGAACATAGGAAGCTATTCTTTTACAACTGGGTAATAAAATTGGAAGAGCAATCAAAGTTGATGAAACAACTTTAAACAGAGTCAGTGGATATTATGCAAGTGTTTTAGTTGAAATTGATTTGGCAATCTTTATTCCTAGCAAAATTGTTGTTGAATCAAAATATGGTAAATTTGAGCAAGAAATTCAAATTCTAAAACTCCCCAAGTTTTGTATTCATTGTAAGTCAGTGGGTCATAATGTAGCTGAATGTAAGTGTTGTAAAGAAAAGTGTGGAGACATAAAATCAAACCAGTTCAAGCTCCTACTCCAGTTGGTTTTGATATTTACTTCA
Organism: Papaver somniferum; assembly: GCF_003573695.1. Classification (NCBI taxonomy): domain Eukaryota; kingdom Viridiplantae; phylum Streptophyta; class Magnoliopsida; order Ranunculales; family Papaveraceae; genus Papaver; species Papaver somniferum. The sequence goes on from NC_039364.1 coordinate 133,912,948, forward strand.
CTCCTGGTGAAAACAAGCAGAAACTCCTAAATTTGTTTGTCAAGTTGAAGAAATTTTCAGAGAGGAGATAGTTGATACAATTGTTCCCCCTATTATTCATTCAGAAGGAACTTCTTCTTCTGGCAGTTTTCACATATTACAGGATAATGCTGAGGAGTTCCCTTGTGTGATCGAATCTCTAAAAGACTTTCCTTCTCTTCCAGTACACAGTATTCTCAGTGTAAGTTCCACTGCTCCATCAATAAATAACTTGGTTAATGTCCTGCATTCAACTGTTAAAGATTTAGAAACTTCAAGTGTTCCAAAAGATATTCCTAGAATTCCTGAAGAAGTCATGAAGGTTGATCTCAAAAATAAAACTAAACCTCAAAAGCCAACTAGAAATGTCACTACAAGAAAACAAGCAGCTCAAATAAATTCTATATGAGAGAGAGGTAATTGTGAAAAAAACTTTACAGGAGTGAGAAGTCCTTCTTCTTCTCAACATACTTTTAAATGAGGGTACTGTTAGAGCACTGCTCGGTCAAACTCGCATGCGTTGCTATCTCAAGCATGTTTGTCAATGTTAGTGATCAAAACTATAAGTCTTGATTTCTAGTCTCTTATAGCTAAGTCTTGGACTAGGATAGTAAGTGTAGTTGAGCTCAAGGACTACATGGCGATTCATCATACAAGAAGAAGATATACTCAAGGAACCGGTGGAACTTCTCGACAAAAAGGTATGTGGAGACTTAAACTTATCTGATACTCAAAAGTCTATCTATTCTATCTCCTACTCTTTGAGACAAAAGTCGTATGCTATATATATAGACTAGATCATACACATTTGGTATTTCGAGCCGAGTATACCTCGCCTATCTATATCTCGAAATATGTGTTGGTAAGCTTTTCGCTTCGACCAAGTTTATCTTTACCTAGTGACGAAAGTCACGAATGTTTCAATCACTTTGAAAATTGCTTTGACGAGAAATAGTGTAACAACTACATAACGTCCTCTAAGAATGTTTCAATGATTGGAATGAGAGTTTAGATTACATAACCAATGGATTCCTTGAACCGAAGTTTTCGAACTTTGTTGATCAAGAGAACCGGAGGTATGGCAAGTGCCAAGTCCGCGAACTGCCGAAGTTCTCAAACCCGAGAATTTCTGCTGGAGTTGACAAACTACTTGCGTGAGCAGAGTCTGTGAACCCAGTCCGCGAACCGGCGTAGTTCTCGAACCCGAGAATTTCTGCTGGAGTTTGTAAAATCTATCCGGTGTCTTAAGTCCGCGAACCTAGTCTGCGAACTTGAAAAGGTTATATATCTAAAAATGATTATTGAACTTAATCTTAAAAGACTAAGGAATGCATTTGCAAACCGTGGCTATTAAAGTTCATGAACCGATTCGAGTGAATCAAACCATCTTTGCTTCAATTGTGTCTTGTGTAGTTACATAAGATTTCCTTGCAATTGAAAAAATCTCTTAACTAGTTCATTTGAGTCAATTGAACTAGTTATGGTGAAGAAGAACATGGTTGGTATGAAATGCTCATATGGTTAACCTCTTTGGGCAGACTATTGTTGAACCAACAATGTACGCGTTTGGGTGTGGTTAACAAACCTAGAAGCGTACAGTCATTTGTGTATGACAAGCTAAGTTTTCGATCTAACGGTTGAGAAATATTAGCTTGAATCTAAATCAGGTTTTCATCTAACGTTGGATATTGATTGCTTTAAGGCAAAACCTTGATTTGAAAGGTTATATAAAGGAGACATTTAGCATTGAGAAAACTAATCCCCACACGTCCGTATGATACTAGTTTCTCTGCTAGAGTCGATTCTCCTTTAACCTTTGGTTTTCTTCTTCTATAACCAGGTTAGCGACTTAAAAACTTCATTGGGATTGTGAAGCAAGACCGATACTACTTTTATCGTAGTTGTGTGATCTGATTTTGCATCTTCTATCGTCACAATACAATCATATTGATTGGATAGAGATCGTGAGAGTTCTCCGATAGGCAAGATATATAAAGTAATCACAAACACCTTCGTCTCATTGTTTGTGATTCCACGACATATTGTTTCGCTACCATACGATTAAGATTGTTGTGAGGTGATTTCTTAATCTAGGATGTTCTTCGGGAATATAAGACTGGATTATCAATTGGTTCCTGTTCACCTTGATTATTATCAAAAGACGGAACAATAACTTTTAGGGTTTTTCTGTGGGAGGCAGATTGATCCTTTGATAGACTTGTCTGTGTGAGACATATTTGTTTATTGTTAAAGCCTGCGATTTTGGGTCATAACAACTGATGAGTGCCAAATATTGTATATATTTATCCCTTTTTGTTGGCATTTAACTCATATGTTGTGCATTAATTCTACATTTTATCCCATATTCTGTATTTTCATTGTTTTCAAGAATAAATATTTTTCTTAATTAATTTTACATTTTTAGGTACCAAATAAAGTTTGGATGACTTGCGGAGCGGAAAAGAGCAGAAAAGTAGTGAAAAGCCGGAAGAAATTACGCAAGGAAGCCGCGAAGAATGGTGCGCATAAGCCCAAAAGACTAGAAATGGGCTCAAGAAGGAAGAATTGTTCCTAAAGAAGATATGGGCTTGGCATACCCAAGGCCCAAAACCCTTACCCAAACCCATTTTCTATATCCATACCCGCCTCCATTCTCAGCCGTTAGATGGGATTACATCGAAATCCAATGGTCGCTTCAGTAGAGTGCATCAAAATCTGAGGTTCTTGTCAAACACCATAGTGCTTAAATTCCAAGCCTTCAGATTAGATTGCATTTGAATCCTACGGTCGCTCCTATGCATGTGCATCAAATCTCGATACTTCCGCTTCACACCACAACACCTAACTCCATCTGGTGCCGTTAATTTCGTTATACTTCAGAATCCAACGGTTTATCCACATACGCTTCCATATCGCCGTTGGATCAATCCTCCTTATTTGCATCCAACGCTCATCGCCGCTGATCATAAACTCCGATGTACCTGCTCCACAGCGAAATATCCTATACCCTAAAGCCCATCGAGAGTTTTCTCATTCACTTCTTCTTCTCTTCCCTTCTTCTTCCCCCTTCCTGTCCGTGTACAGACACCATGTCCGCCACCACCACTGCCGTACCACCAAACGCCACTCCTTCACACCGTACACCACCACCAACTCCACTATAATCATTCCCCCCATCTTCTAGCCATCTATCCTACCAATTTCTTTTCTTTTCTTTCTCAGAAAACCCTAGGAAAGAAATTGGTACAATAACTAGGACTAGAGAAGAAATAGAAGCATGGGAATGGAACAGAGGACCAAGGAGAAGAATGGGTCGAAGAAAAACTCGTCAAATCACATCAATATGGGTAAGAATTACCAAACCCTAAATTTTCTGATTTGGGGGAATTTATTAAAGAACCCTAATTTTCTGTTAGGGAGAGCATTAGAAAAGATATGGGTCTGTTTTGTACTGTCAAATTAGGTAGAAATAATTTACCTAATTTCTGTTTAAATTAGGGATATTTTTGGGGAAGAACCCTAATTTTGTAATTTGGGGGAAAACCCAAATTGGGTCTGTGGGTATAAATAGAAGGGACTGTTGTGTTGTGTAGGGTATGCCTGGATTAACCAGAGCATCAATAGCATAGTTTAGTTTTGTTATTTCCATGAACTGTAGCTTTGAGGGTTTCAATCTTTTCAATTCCATGATTCTCAATTTAAATGTATTGTTAATTTTAGCTGTTCTGAACTCCAACATGTATTTAATTTGAGTGTGTGATTGTTACATTTTATATCAGCTCCTGTTCATGTTTATGTTCTAAGTTTATCCACTGTTATGTGCTTCCCATGTTATGTTATTGTGTTTAAATTCATGTTTTGTTTCACTGTCAACTGTTAATGTATGTTTATCTTCATGTCTATCATGTTCTGAACCTCAAATGCTAGGATTAGATAAAGCTATGAACCAGTAAGGAGTCAGATCAAATTATGACATTCATGTTGTGTTTGGAATGCTGAGATAGTCTTCATCATGTGCAGCTCATGTTCAGTGTTGCTAAGCCCTTAGACTAGTTGTGCTTTAATCAGACAATTAGCACTTTGGTAATTATTTTAGCTGTGATTAGAATATCCCTTAGGTTAATGGTGGATTCAACGTCCTAGTGATCATCCTCTTGTCTTCATTGTTTTCTTATTTCTTTTATTCTTATTTGCTCACTGTCCCTGCCCTTGGCTCACTGCCTTGGTCTTTCTCTTTGCTTCATTTCCATTGCCATCCTCACTGCCATTTTCACCATTTCCTTTGCTTTTCTTCACTATCACTCTCCACTGCCACTGTCACCTGTTTTGTGTTTTGTATTTGTATTTGTTTTCTTGTGTTTATTGTTTTATCATCCATTGTCTCATTATTTCACTACCATCTTCAATGTCATTGTAAATGTCATCCTTGGCCCTGCGTGATTTAGTGCCCTGTCTGCCTAGAGCCTGCTTTACCTTTTCTGCCTGCACAGCTCCTGCTCTCCCTTTCCCTGCTGAGCACCTGCCCTTTGCACTGCTGCTGCTGCAACTGAGCTTGGCTCAGCTAAGACCAAAGTTTAGTTCAAGGCCCAGCCACAGTTCAGGTTAAGGCCTAAGGCCCAGTTCACTGTTACCAAACCCAGTTCACATCAAAATACCAAAAGCCCATAAGTTCACAGTCAATCCAAAAGCCCACTGAGCCCAAAACCATTTCATTGTTACAAAAACCCACTAAGCCCAAAGCACAATTAGAAGCCCAATAGAAATTTAGAGCCCAAATAGCTAGAAACTCCAAAACACTCCCAGTCTCTGTGGATCGACCCGTACTTGCACGAGCTACAACTGACGACCGTGCACTTGCGGTATTACTGTAGGCCCGTTTCATTTCGCTTCAATTTTATACGCTTTCCCGGGCCCACCAAGTTTTTGGCGCCGCTGCCGGGGACTCGGGTTTGTTTCTCTAGTAGTTTTATTAGCTATTTTTGCATTTCACTGCATAGCATTTGCATCTGCATCTGCTTCACTTCATTTGCTGTTGGACCTGCTGTTCTGAACCAGTTTTTCCTCTGCTGGGACGCCACCAAGGAAAAGAACCAAAGCCCAACTGGGTTTTTGCAACAATATCAGAGCAGCTGGGCTGTGCTAAAAAGGTAAACCCATTCAGAGAACCCGAATTGTGGGCTTCCAATTTTTAATTGTGGGCTTGTAATATTAAAGCCAATTTTTGGGCTTTTTATTTTCTGTTGGGTTTGTAATTAATTTTTGTGGGCTTGTTTGTTTAATTTGTGGGCTTGTTTTTAATTTTTGTGAGCTTGTTTAATTTGGACTTGTATTTTGTATTCTGGGTTTTTAAACCCAGCTGAGCTTGTAACCGATCACGCTAGGTTAACTCGTTAGTGGGCGAGTACCCAAATTCTAGGCCGAGATTTTGGACTCAGTTTCACCAAACGTTTTCAAACCAGCTGAGCCAAAGCAAACACAAAACCAACAGTGGGCTTGCTCCCATTCAAAAAACCAAATTTTATTTTCTTTTAAAATAAATAAATAAATAAAAAAAAAAAAAAATTTGCTCCTAATTTCAAAAACCAAAATTTTTCTCCCTCTTTAAAAACCAAAATTTTATCCCAAGCAAAACCAAATTTTCTTTTCAAAACCCTTTCCCAAAAATCCAAACCCTTTAAAAACCAAATTTGAGCTTTGTAAACTCTTTACTTAGCTTTGAGCCAATCATGTAGATCTTTTTCTACAGTTGGGGAATACAACAAATCCCTTAGAGAACTTGCATATGGACAAACTTCACGTTATGAACCTTCCACGGACCATGATGTCAATAGTCATAGTTATTATGGACATTTTCAAAGTCCCGAGCCGCAATACATGAACCCTAATGACTATTCATACATGCATCATTCATCGCAACGTGAAAATGAACATTCTGCTAGAGCCTCACTCACACAATCATCACTTATGGATCAAATAGAAGCTCGAATCACAGCTTTAGAAATGCAATCACATGAGGAATCTGTCACATCTAATTTTCTTAGGCAACCTGAAATCTATGCATGTCCCGCATGTGGTAGTTTAGACCACCCTGTTGAGAATTGTCATATTTTGCATACTTTTAGGCAATCTAGAGAAAATCCAAGGTATGAAATGCCCATAAATTGTGAGGATGGTAGTCATTGGGACCATAATCAATCCTTTGAGGGTTGCGATCAATATTTTGTAAACCCTAATGACCATGCACACATGTACCATTCACCACAATTTGAACATGAAGAATTTGGTACTCCCATGAATTTAGACTCCACCACAGAAGCTTTAAGACTCAGTAAGCAAGACTATGATAGATCTACATCACGAATTCATGCATATTTAGATCAGATTTTGCTTCACCTACAAAAGGAGTAAATTCATGAGGAAATGTATGTTGTCCCTAATGAAGTGTCTAGTCCCATTCATGTAAATAATGTTGAATATGAACCTAATTTAGAGGAACATGAATCGACTAATGACACCACCACTGTTAATGAGGACCAATATGCATGCTACCATGATGATGATTATGATGATTATGATGATATGTTAGAAGAACATGAAAATATTGTGGAACCTGTTGGTTCAAAAACATATGGCTTCTCGCCCTCGACCTTCATGCATGTTGTTCTTTCTAATACTCATTGTAATTCATATGATTTTGATATTGACATGGGATTCGTACAATTATTCTGTGAAGATGAGCATGACATAGGAATAGTTGAATCTTCTGTAGACACTAATATGCATGAAAATATATTTGATGTGTCTGATTCTCTACCTAGGTCACATTGTGATATTTCTCCTGATTTGCCGATGCATGAGAATGAATCTGTTGATGATGTTGATGACTCTGATTGTGATCTTGCCGATTTGTATGATGATTGTGAGCATGTTGTGACACGTGTAGAAGACTTAGGAGATGTTGATGTGATTAGTAATGATGTGCCTATCGTCCTACATAAGTCACAATCTGATGGCCTTCCACCCAACCTAGATTTGGTTTGTACCCATATTGTCAAACCGACTTTTCTGAGAGTCCCTAATCTAGGTTTGGAACTGTGTGCTTCCCAAGTCCTCTTGGACTATTTTGCATCTAAGAATAATATCTTTGAGGAGCCACAGTTGGAATTAGCATGTTTGCCCGTCCCTAGCACAGTTCATTTCGAGCTAGACCTTGTGCATGATGAACCCCCAAAACTGCGAGATTTTGTTTCCAAAATTTTATCCGTTAAAAAATCCAGGTTTGGGGGTAGCTCATTTTGTTTCACAGTTTCACTTGCGTTTCTTTCCTGTTATATTTGTGTGAAGCTGTTGAAACCTCTACACTTTGTCTTTTGGGTTGATCCTCAACTCTTTAGATTGTTAGTGTATGGTGAATTTTTTGTATATAATCCAGTAGATAAAAATTTTAAAAATCCTTTTGTTCCTTTTGTATATATTTTGCTAATCCAATATGATCTCGGCTGACATATGTTGGATTCTTGCCTTGAATAACGGAGTTCTAATATTGCTTTCGCCGAAATCGGGTATTCTCTTTCCTTTTTCTCTACTCAACATGATCCTCTTCATATGTTGTATTATAATTTTGTTCATATTTTGAAACATTGAGGACAATGTTTAGTTTAGGTTTGGGGGTGAAAAGTAGATACTTTGATAATATGCCATAATTGAAAACAAGAACTCCTTCTTTTTGAAAAAAAATGAAAAATGAAAAAAAAAAATTAAAAATTGAAAAAAAAACATAAAAATGGAGCTCATTTACCTTGAAATGTTGACTCTTGTGCAAATATGTAATTATTAGGAGTCTTAGTCTAGATATTTAGGCACACTGATTCTAGCACAATTCACATAGTGATAAGAAATTTGCACGCGCACGATCTACCAATACATGTATAGCCTCGATCTTCAAGGTGTTTGATAGGAAGTCACGATTGCCAATCACTTTAGAATACTGAACGAAACTTGACTAGCTTGTTCTTTGGTTGGTTGGGATAGAAGGTGGAGGTTACATTAAGAAAGACAACCATCGAATTTAACTGGGTGCATCAAAAAGGGCTACCTCTTGCAAAGTGTCATGTAATCTTTTGTTTCCTTTTGTATATGTATCAAAAGTGTTTCCTTATTCAAAAAAAAAAAAAAATGTATATATTCAAAAAAAAAAAATAAAAAAAAAATCAAGTATTTATCAATTCCATTCTCTCTTGTTCCAAAAATAAAAGAGAATAGTCAATGTAAATAAGAGTCATGTAAAGAGTCATCTTTTGTGTTTTATTGTAATAAGCAAAGAAGGGTGTATGCCATTGATGTACAACGCGAGTAATTGTGAAATACCTCCAACTCATTCACAATTCTCGTAAAGTCCGGACAGCTAGCTAGATTTCGACCTTGGTTCTTAGCCTGAGAAACTATCTCTTGGTGATTAGTAGTCATAACTTCAGATCTTTCTTTACACATGTGTAGATACACTTTACACTCTTATCACATGTCTTTTTTTGTTATCAGTGCTAGGATTGTGCCTTTGATAGCTAGATTGACATCTCCATTTTGCTGTGAGCTTAAACTGACTTGCACATGTCACATTTGATGGAATATGAGCTTATATTTTGACCTAGAACTTTGTAGGTACGTTCTAAGCAAACCTTCACGAGACTTAACTCGTCCACTAGGGACACTTAGTGGTTTAAAAGGCTTAGTGCATACGCTAAATGCATTCGAGAAACCAGCGACAGTGGTATAGTTAGGATTTCCTTAGTTTTGTTTTACTTGAGGACAAGTAAAATTCAGGTTTGGGGGTATTTGATGAGTGCCAAATATTGTATATATTTATCCCTTTTTGTTGGCATTTAACTCATATGTTGTGCATTATATCTACATTTTATCCCATATTCTGTATTTTCATTGTTTTCAAGAATAAATATTTTTCTTAATTAATTTTGTATTTTTAGGTACCAAATAAAGTTTGGATGACTTGCGGAGCGGAAAAGAGCAGAAAAGTAGTGAAAAGCCGGAAGAAATTACGCAAGGAAGCCGCGAAGAATGGTGCGCATAAGCCCAAAAGACTAGAAATGGGCTCAAGAAGGAAGAATTGTTCCTAAAGAAGATATGGGCTTGGCATACCCAAGGACCAAAACCCTTACCCAAACCCATTTTCTATATCCATACCCGCCTCCATTCTCAGCCGTTAGATGGGATTACATCGAAATCCAATGGTCGCTTCAGTAGAGTGCATCAAAATCTGAGGTTCTTGTCAAACACCATAGTGCTTAAATTCCAAGCCTTCAGATTAGATTGCATTTGAATCCTACGGTCGCTCCTATGCATGTGCATCAAATCTCGATACTTCCGCTTCACACCACAACACCTAACTCCATCTGGTGCCGTTAATTTCGTTATACTTCAGAATCCAACGGTTTATCCACATACGCTTCCATATCGCCGTTGGATCAATCCTCCTTATTTGCATCCAACGCTCATCGCCGCTGATCATCAACTCCGATGTACCTCCTCCACATCGAAATATCCTATACCCTAAAGCCGATCGAGAGTTTTCTCATTCACTTCTTCTTCTCTTCCCTTCTTCTTCCCCCTTCCTGTCCGTGTACAGACACCATGTCCGCCACCACCACTGCCGTACCACCAAACGCCACTCCTTCACACCGTACACCACCACCAACTCCACTATAATCATTCCCCCCATCTTCTAGCCATCTATCCTGCCAATTTCTTTTCTTTTCTTTCTCAGAAAACCCTAGGAAAGAAATTGGTACAATAACTAGGGCTAGAGAAGAAATAGAAGCATGGGAATGGAACAGAGGACCAAGGAGAAGAATGGGTCGAAGAAAAACTCGTCAAATCACATCAATATGGGTAAGAATTACCAAACCCTAAATTTTCTGATTTGGGGGAATTTATTAAAGAACCCTAATTTTCTGTTAGGGAGAGCATTAGAAAAGATATGGGTCTGTTTTGTACTGTCAAATTAGGTAGAAATAATTTACCTAATTTCTGTTTAAATTAGGGATATTTTTGGGGAAGAACCCTAATTTTGTAATTTGGGGGAAAACCCAAATTGGGTCTGTGGGTATAAATAGAAGGGACTGTTGTGTTGTGTAGGGTATGCCTGGATTAACCAGAGCATCAGTAGCATAGTTTAGTTTTGTTATTTCCATGAACTGTAGCTTTGAGGGTTTCAATCTTTTCAATTCCATGATTCTCAATTCAAATGCATTGTTAATTTTAGCTGTTCTGAACTCCAACATGTATTTAATTTGAGTGTGTGATTGTTACATTTTATATCAGCTCCTGTTCATGTTTATGTTCTAAGTTTATCCACTGTTATGTGCTTCCGATGTTATGTTATTGTGTTTAAATTCATGTTTTGTTTCACTGTCAACTGTTAATGTATGTTTATCTTCATGTCTATCATGTTCTGAACCTCAAATGCTAGGATTAGATGAAGCTATGAACCAGTAAGGAGTCAGATCAAATTATGACATTCATGTTGTGTTTGGAATGCTGAGATAGTCTTCATCATGTGCAGCTCATGTTCAGTGTTGCTAAGCCCTTAGACTAGTTGTGCTTTAATCAGACAATTAGCACTTTGGTAATTATTTTAGCTGTGATTAGAATATCCCTTAGGTTAATGGTGGATTCAACGTCCTAGTGATCATCCTCTTGTCTTCATTGTTTTCTTATTTCTGTTATTCTTATTTGCTCACTGTCCTTTCCCTTGGCTCACTGCCTTGGTCTTTCTCTTTGCTTCATTTCCATTGCCATCCTCACTGCCATTTTCACCATTTCCTTTGCTTTTCTTCACTATCACTCTCCACTGCCACTGTCACCTGTTTTGTGTTTTGTATTTGTATTTGTTTTCTTGTGTTTATTGTTTTATCATCCATTGTCTCATTATTTCACTACCATCTTCAATGTCATTGTAAATGTCATCCTTGGCCCTGCGTGATTTAGTGCCCTGTCTGCCTAGAGCCTGCTTTACCTTGTCTGCCTGCACAGCTCCTGCTCTCCCTTTCCCTGCTGAGCACCTGCCCTTTGCACTGCTGCTGCTGCAACTGAGCTTGGCTCAGCTAAGACCAAAGTTTAGTTCAAGGCCCAGCCACAGTTCAGGTTAAGGCCTAAGGCCCAATTCACTGTTACCAAGCCCAGTTCACATCAAAAGACCAAAAGCCCATAAGTTCACAGTCAATCCAAAAGCCCACTGAGCCCAAAACCATTTCATTGTTACAAAAACCCACTAAGCCCAAAGCACAATTAGAAGCCCAATAGCAATTTAGAGCCCAAATAGCTAGAAACTCCAAAACACTCCCAGTCTCTGTGGATCGACCCGTACTTGCACGAGCTACAACTGACGACCGTGCACTTGCGGTATTACTGTAGGCCCGTTTCATTTCGCTTCAATTTTATACGCTTTCCCGGGCCCACCAACAACTCTTAGTTGTGGGTGAGATCAACTAAGGGAATCAAGTGCGCAGTATCCTGCTGGGATCAGAGGCGTAGGTAGTACAACTGTACCTTGGATTAGTGGGAGACTGATTGGGGTTCAACTATAGTCCAGTCCGAAGTTAGCTTGGAGTAGGCTAGTGTTTATACAGTGTGTATTCAATCTGGACTAGGTCCCGGGGTTTTCTGCATTTGCGGTTTCCTCGTTAACAAAATTCTGGTGTCTGTGTTATTTCTATTTCCGCATTATATTTGTTTATATAATTGAAATAATACAGGTTGTGTGTTTGAATCGATCAATTGGAAATCCGACCTTTGGTTGTTGATTGATATTGATTGATCCTTGGACATTGGTATTTGGTATCGTCCAAGTTATTCCTTGTGTTTGATTATAGACTCGCTGATTTCTATTAGCTTTTGTGAATCAAAACAAGAGAGAGATATTAACTCCTTGAGATAATTTTACCTAGATTGAGTGTGACTGCCTAGTTGATTCTCTAGAAAGTGTTTCAGAGTTAGTCCATACAGATTGCTAAGCGAAATATTTGGTGGTGTTGTTAGACCCTCGCTTTTTCAATTGGTATCAGAGCAGGCAAACACATTAAGACCTCACAAGCTGTGTTTGTAGCGATCTGACTCTATGGATAAGAGTACTATCTATGATAAACGCAATACCAGAAATAAGAGTTTTATCTCCTATAATTCTAAAAAAAAAGGGTTCTACTATCTTGTACTTAGATAAACCTTCCACATTGATGAGACAGACTAACACCGACATGTGTTTTTCCGATAACCCTTCAATTGAACGGGAAACAGCTGAAGAGAGTCAATTGATTCTAAACCTTGCTAGAATCAAGCTGATAGATTTAATCGGTTAAAATATCATGTTGATGTTCTACTTGGTGTAATAAGAGATTGCAAATCCAAAGGAAACTCTGATGTTCAGTCATCGTGTACGTCTCTTGAAGCTAGTCTTAGAAAAGAGGCCTTGGAAATTGAACATCGCTTGAGTAAACTCTCTATTCAAGGATGCTCAAAGCAATCTAATATACCAAGTACTTCTGACACAAAAGATGGTTCATGTTCAGAAGCAAAAACAGAAACCCCTTCTTGTAAAATGAATGTGCCTGGAGTCACCATCAATCAAAAAGGTTGCACATCAAATGAAGGGAGGAAATCTTCTAACGATGGTTTTAAAGCTGTACTATCTAATCATTCTAATGATAAAAAAGTATGTCTTGTCTGTGAAACAAAGAGTTCGATGAAACAAAAGGGAACCTCTAAGTTGAAGAAAAACTCCTTGGTTCAACTTCAACACACCTTAGATTTGATTCTTAAAGGTGTAACTGACATTCGTATATCTAAACCAATTGGTTTTCGTACCTACCCTGTGTATGTTACCAGGAAAGTCAGTTCAATGAGTTCCTCAAACACTCGAGAACAAAACAGACATCTGAATAAACATCGTCTAAAGGAAGATTGTGTGATGATCTCTGAAAATAACATTGCTCCTGTTGAGAAAGAAAGTTCAGATGAAAGAAGAAATATTGATGAATTGAGAGATAATCTGAAGAAGATAATTGAAGGGTATAAAGAATTCGTCAACAGGTTGTCTTCCTCATCAAAACCAAAATTCTTCTGGTAAGAACTTAAACGATATCTCGTATTTTGATGACATTAATTTTTATGATAATTTCTCACATAACAAGGGATCATTTCCTCGTCTCAGAAGGAAAAAGAAACTTGACCACAAACACAAATCTCTTGATGAGCATATTGCTCATACCTGTGCTAATTAATTACAAGGTTTAAGAGATTACTCATAAAAATCTTGTTTAGTAAGATGTGTTGATATTCAGGTATACTTTTGGCATGCGCATCTGTTAAGTTGAGCTATCTTCTTATTGTCCATAGCGAAACGATTGCAGACTTGCTGTGCTTAGAGTACTGTTTTGGTATAAAGTTACTTCTCATTTTCTTTAGGAATTCCTCCATTGAATCTTGGTTCTTTCTACATCCAGGTTCAAAAGCTTTTATTAAAAGCCATTTTTTTTGTTGGGCTTCTTTTTCTGGGTCATGTTGTACTCGAACGGATACCCGTGTTCTGGCACGAGTCAATTGTTAAGAAAACCCTAGAATCTCTTCTCTAAGAGACCCTTATATACCAACTTGTGAGTTTCAAAAGTCACGTACGCATACTCTAGGTTGGTTTCTGGGTTATCAAGTATGTCTTCTTCTTCATCTTGCTATGGTGGTTTCGCAAGAGGATTCCTTGACAAAGAAGTTGTTGTCGAGTCTAAGAAGAAAAGAACTCTTGTAGACGAAGATCATACCAATGCCTCATGTTACTTTGCCTATGTCCATGAGGATGCTGAAAAGGATGACATGATTTCTGCTGAAGTTGTTCACGACTTTCTTAAGTACTTTGAAGAAGCAAAACAAGAGCTCATTGCTACTCTGAAAAATCTTGATGCTTTGAAAACTGAGTTGGAAAAGGTTACTAATGACCTTGGTCTCATAAAGTCATGCATCAATGATCTTCGCAAAGAGAATCACCACTCCGATGTTGCAATGAATGCTGTCGTTCACAAGCTCAAAGACCCCATGACTCGTGTAGTTCCTGAACCGTCCATATGATCTTAGTTCGTGTTCGGAAAGTGTACTGGAGTCTGTTTTCCTTCAGCTTGTTGATTTACTATTGTTGCCTAGTATGTCTTCTTTTTGGCTTAGTTGGAAGAATAACTAGTGCTTTGAATAGCGATGACTGTGACTACACATAGCTATTATTTTCATCTTCTTGTTTTTAGGTTTTTTGGTTTAAAATTCTAAAACTATTTGGAGGATGATGTTTTGCAATATTTTTGATTTTGTTATATAGCAACTTGTTATGGGATATTTGGGTTTACGTCCGTGAACTTTGTTGTCCCATATTTTGTCAAAAGTAAAGTCGTTCATGATCGGTATTCGTTTATTGGTTTAAGAATGAATAGACTTTTGACATATACAAAAGTTAAGCCTATATTGTCAACCCTTGATGGAAGATAGGTTAAAATATTTTGTATCCAAGGATTATTGCTATTTTATATGCTTGTGCAAAAGAATGAATCCTTGTGTATTCCATGGTATAGATCTTCATTGATCCATCTTTTTGTATTACCGTAAGGCTCCGTAATGTGTCTTATGTTGAGCACGATACGACTAAGTTGATTAATTTTTGATTAGCTTGGTTGGTTGTTCCGTAAGATACTTTATGTTGAGCATTTGTGAACTAAATTAATCATCTTGTTTGTTTATTTAGTTATTACTCCGTAAGTTCTCTTATGTCGAGCAAAACAAATTACAATTAAATTGATTACGTTTGTGATTAGTTTTATTGTGTATTCCAATTAGATTAATTATGGGATCTCTTGTAGTTAGTCTAGTTGAGTTTTCATATATTCCATGAGTTTTTCTTGTGTTGAGTATATGAACGACTATCTTAATCATTTTCTAATGGTTATGTTAGTCATATGTTCCGTAAGTTTTCTTATGTTGAGCACAATGAATTAAATTGATCACTTTTGTAGTTAATTTGATTATGTATTCCGATTAGATTATTCATGGGCTTACTTATGAATAATTTGATTGAGTTTTGGATATAAAAATCATTCTCATGGTTTTGGTGTCCAATAAAATCCTTCATTTCTCTTGAAATTAAGGTCGCTCGTTGTTGTTCCCTTAGGAATAACATCTAATGGGGGAAAGTTCTTTTGAACTTGTGCTTAATGGTCATATCTTGAGGGGTGTGCGGCTGTGGAATTTTAGAGGGGTTATCTTGTATCTTTAAACTCCTTGATGAATGCTGTTAGCTTCGGCTATATGATTGCATCTAAATAAGATGATGTGTGTTTCTTTCTCTCAGTCATGAAATGTCTCTTACGAAAATTTCATTATGATCCCGTTCTTGTACCTTTGCCAATTTTATTGACAAAAAGGGGGAGAATTAATATGTAGTTTACACTACAAATACATATGGTCTTCGGATCATTGTGTAAGGGGGAGTGATTTTCATGTGAGACGGAGTATTGACTAAGGGGGGGTGATACATATCACCATAGTATTATTGTTGAATTGTGATACAATTGGACTTTGACACTGTATAATACTATGACACTGTATAACAATGATAAAGACCGATGCTTTCTCATTGTTATATCTACGGATCTTCAACAACGGTGATGCTAAACTTACAACCTTTGGGATCATTGGAGTACTTGGAAGTGATGAAGATTTCGAGGAATGTTGAAGATTAGACATGTGGAATAGGAGCTACTAAAGTTTCATTATCTTTTTTGTATTCCATATGTATTGATAGTTTTGCACTAAAATTGACAAAGGGGGAGATTGTTAGAGTACTACTCGGTCAAACTCGCATGCGTTGCTATCTCAAGCATGTTTGTCAATGTTAGTGATCAAAACTATAAGTCTTGATTTCTAGTCTCTTGTAGCTAAGTCTCGGACTAGGATAGTAAGTGTAGTTGAGCTCAAGGACTACATGGCGATTTATCATACAAGAAGAAGATCTACTCAAGGAACCGGTGGAACTTCTCGACAAAAAGGTATGTGGAGACTTGAACTTATCTGTCACTCAAAAGTCTATCTATTCTATCTCCTACTCTTTGAGACAAAAGTCGTATGCTATATATATAGACTAGATCATACATATTTGGTATTTCGAGCTGAGTATACCTCGCCTATCTATATCTCGAAATATGTGTTGGTAAGCTTTTCGCTTCGACCAAGTTTATTTTTACCTAGTGACGAAAGTCATGAATGTTTCAATCACTTTGATAATTGCTTTGACGAGAAATAGTGTAACAACTGTATAACGTCCTCTAAGAATGTTTCAATGATTGGAATGAGAGTTTAGGTTACATAACCAATGGATTCCTTGAACCGAAGTTTTCAAACTTTGTTGATCAAGAGAACCGGAAGTATGGCAAGTGCCAAGTCCGCGAACTGCCGAAGTTCTCAAACCCGAGAATTTCTGCTGGAGTTGACAAACTACTTGCGTAAGCCAAGTCCGCGAACCCAGTCCGTGAACCCATTCCGCGAACCGGCGTAGTTCTCGAACCCGAGAATTTCTGCTGGAGTTTGTAAACTCTATCCGGTGTCTTAAGTCCGCGAACCTAATCTGCGAACTTGAGAAGGTTATATATCTAAAGATGATTTCTGAACTTAATCTTAAAAGACTAAGGAATGCATTTTCAAACCGTGGCTATTAAAGTTCATGAACCGATTCGAGTGAATCAAATCATCTTTGCTTCAATTGTGTCTTGTGGAGTTACATAAGATTTCCTTGTAATTGAAAAACTCTCTTAACTAGTTCATTTAAGTCAATTGAACTAGTTATGGTGAAGAAGAACATGGTTGGTATGAAACGTTCATATGGTTAACCTCTTTGGGTAGAATATTGTTGAACCAACAATGTACACGTTTGGGTGCGGTTAACAAACCTAGAAGCGTACAGTCATTTGTGTATGACAAGCTAAGTTTTCGATCTAACGGTTGAGAAATATTAGCTTGAATCTAAATAAGGTTTTCATCTAACGGTGGATATTGATTGCTTTAAGGCAGAACCCTGATTTGAAAGGCTATATAAAGGAGACATTTAGCATTGAGAAAACTAATCCCCACACGTCCGTATGATACTAGTTTCTCTGCTAGAGTCGATTCTCCTTTAACCTTTGGTTTTCTTCTTCTAAAACCAGGTTAACGACTTAAAGACTTCATTGGGATTGTGAAGCCAGACCGATACTACTTTTATCGTAGTTGTGTGATCTGATCTTGCATCTTCTATCGTCATAGTACAATCATCTTGATTGGCTAGAGATCGTGAGAGTTCTCCGATAGGCAAGATATAAAAATTAATCACAAACACCTTCGTCTCATTGTTTGTGATTCCACGACATCTTGTTTCGCTACCATACAATTAAGATTGTTGTGAGGTGATTTATTAATCTAGGATGTTCTTCGGGAATATAAGACCAGATTATCAATTGGTTCCTGTCACCTTTATTATTATCAAAAGACGGAACAAAAACTTTTAGGGTCTTTCCGTGGGAGACAGATTGATCCTTTGATAGACTTGTCTGTGTGAGACAGATTTGTTTATTGTTAAAGCCTGCGATTTTGGGTCATAGAAACTCTTAGTTGTGGGTGAGATCAGCTAAGGGAATCAAGTGCGTTGTATCCTGCTGGGATCAGAGGCGTAGGGAATACAACTGTACCTTGGATAAGTGGGATACTGATTGGGGTTCAACTATAGTCCAGTCCGAAGTTATCTTGGAGTAGGCTAGTGTCTGTAGCGGCTTAATACAATGTGTATTCAATCTGGACTAGGTCCCGGGGTTTTTCTGCATTTGCGGTTTCCTCGTTAACAAAATTCTGGTGTCTGTGTTATTTCTATTTCCGCATTATATTTGTTTATATAATTGAAATAATACAGGTTGTGCGTTTGAATCGATCAATTGGAAATCCGACCTTTGGTTGTTGATTGATATTGATTGATCCTTGGACATTGGTCTTTGGTACCGTCCAAGTTATTCCTTGTGTTTGATTATAAACGCGCTGATTTCTATTAGCTTGAGTGAATCAAAACAAGAGAGAGATATTAACTCCTTGAGATACTTTTACCTAGATTGAGTCTGACTGTCTAGTTGATTCTCTAGAAAGTGTTTCAGAGTTAGTCCGTACAGATTGCTAAGTATTAATGATTTTCCGTGGTTGTAGTAATGAGGTTCAAACTCTCGGACTTGTGAAGGTAATGGATTTTTAGATTTAAAAATATATAATACAAAAATATTGACAAATTGGTAGAGAGGTACTGGGACTAATGATTCGGCCAATTTTCATAACATAGGGCTCAATGATTTATTCTCAACAATAATCGCTCAAAACGTAAATTATATGGACTCTTATTTTGCCAAAGTAGATTCTTAAAACATTGATTGTAAATGTTAAGCATGGGACATCAAATCATCTAAGCTAAGCATGACCCATCAAATCAAATCACAACGAATTATTTTAAATCATAATTTCAATTAAAATTAATGCAAAAGTCATGAAAAGAATTAAATATAATTACCCAAGTGTGAAATAAGGCTTCCTCCATTGCCCCAGTGTTGGGATTTAGCTTCTCATATTAATCATAATCTCAAAATACATGTATGTTGCTCAAAAGTTGATTAAAATGATAAAAATGAGTAAAACTGTGAATGTACGGCCCACAGGAGGCGTCACAAAAAGAACGATAAGAGACAGGTGCTGCTGATATTTAGACTGCGCTGCGACCCACGGTTGTGCGTCTTAGACACTGGTGATAAACGACTGCCGTCGCGAGTCCGTTCTTCGTGTTCTTGGTGTTCTTCATCAGCAGCAGCAACAACAACAGAGTTTCATCAACTCTTGATTTCTGCTTCTCGGGACCTCCTCTAGACCCCAAACTCTCGACACCCCTGTTAGTCGACCCAAGGAGCCTTTATATACTGACATGCACGCTGAAATCCCTCACAATAACTCCAAATAATTCTTCTTTACTCGGGCAGTGAAGAGAGAATATTTTGAGATATTTTCTTTCTCCACGCGTTTCCATCTCTGATTCTTCCCTTGTTTAGACTTTATACGCATCAAACAATAGTTATAACTCTCCCAGATCATCTCAGCCATACGCAAACACAAGAAATCCCGTGAATAATTCTCTCTGCACGTTCTCCCCTGTTTCCAGTTCGCGGCTTCCCTAGCCAATTCTAGCCAAATTTAATCGACCACAACACTCGCAATAGATTTCTAAATGTCCCAGGAACAATACCACAAATTTTCAGCGATTTAATCTCCCTATAACACCTTCATTTTGTTGATTGAAAATCTGCCAGAGAGTAAAAATATTTTCCCGCCAAAAAGTTTATTTGACTTTGAGAAGAAGGAATGGTGTCCCCCTATCCTGAACTGGGATGCGAATAGCAGGTATCCAACTGAGGTGCCCCTTAACCAATAGTGAGAGTCCTAATAACAATTGTCCTTCAAGGTTTCCCCGGGCAACTTTTCGAGCTGATTTTTCCAAAAATGTTTTATTCCCAAAAATGCCTACAAATACATAAAACACAAAAATTAGTACAAAATCGAGAGACAACAATATATACATTGAGGACAAATTAGACACAAAAATGTGTCTATCAAATACCCCCAAACTTATTATTTGCTAGTCCTCGAGCAAAACTAAAAAATAAAACCGAGTTAATCTCGGGTGGGTTTAACAGAGGTGTACCCACAAAAACCATGACTTCTAATTGGTCACAAGTATCCAAAGAGCTATGAGGACATACATATTCTCAACCTATCTCCAAGTAACTAGAATGCCAGAGAAATTAAAGGTGTCAGCTCTAAAGCTGACTGAAGAAAAGGGGAGACACATCCGCACGACTGCTAGATAAAGAGATATTCGCTACACAGCTAGATAAACATTGTAAGATGCGTCCGCTGCTTTACAGCTGGATAAGATTAGGAGAGAGATAAAGATGAGAGGGACATCTGCTACACAGCTGGACTAATTACGTGTGATGAGTTAAACCAGTGCTAGAAAGATCTTGTGCCAGATTGAAAGCAGACTAACAAAGCAACCAAAATGCATCTTTCTTCGACTCTCTCGCAGTGCTCAGTAGAAATAACGTCTTCTTCGGTCTTCAACTGTTGATGATAAACTCTCGAACCTCATAGAACCTTGAAAATTAACTCTTCTCTTTGATTTCTTGCTTGACTTATAAATTTCTTCTTCCCTATGGCCTTATTGAACAAAAAGAACGTAATGATGTTTTTTTTTTTTTTTTTTTTTGGAAACAAAAATTTACATGGCCATGAGAGAAGGACTTTAGACTTGGATCTTCACAACTTGTGATGTCTTGATATCATGAACTTCAACAACTTATATCATTTGCTCTTGTAACTTCTTGTAACTAAGTCTTCAACTTTGATTTTTGAATTATTCTTTTCTATTGTTGCTTCTAAACCTTAAACGTCTTCAACTTTTTCATAAATTTTGATGTCACTCAGCTTGTTGATGATGATAAGTTTCTACTGAGAGAGAGTCGTAATCCAGTAACTAAGACTACATTGTGAGGTTGCTCTGTCTTTCTGGCATTTCCTTCTGACCTACTTGCCTTTCCATCATGGATGGTTAGGTCCATCACGGTTACCCTCTAAAAGGAACAAGTTCTCTTCTGACTTTCAAGGATCTCAATGTCTTTTTCTCTAATGTCTCAATAGGTTGTTATCTCTAGCATTCCAATTTCTATCTTTTCGGTGAGAAACAGTATGTAACCTTAGCTAACCGGGTACTATGTGACGCTAGAATTTTCAAAAATGCGACTAAAATGTTTCTCCCATACCCCCAAACTTAAATCTAACATTGTCCTCGATGTTCTAAAGATAAAATTAAAAGCATGAACAATGAGAAACTGTTACCACTTGAAGAAAAAGAGTTAAGGAAAGATATTACCATGTTGCATGAGATTGGGTTACCTCCCAAGAAGTGCTAAGTTTAAAGTCTTCAGCCATACTTAGGAAAGGATTAGTCAACTCGAACCATAAAGTAACAGTCGAAATAACTGTGGGTCTTCAAAACGAAATAGAGCTGACCAAAGGAAACTACAATAACCCAAGAAAGTGAACAAGGATAGCATGCCCTTATCTAGTTTCCTGATTAAGATATTTATATCTAATTGTGGTTCAGGTTCAGGTTCTATGAAAGGGTCTAAATAAAATATTTTCCTCGGATGCATTTCCTCATAGGTTGGATCCAAATTATTAGGTCCTAGAGTCTGGAAAAACTCAAATAAGAACTTAGAATCACAAAATAATAAAAACCTAAATAACTGAGGATTCTCTAAGTCAATCAGGTTTGACTTACATAATTGACCACAGTGAGAGTAGTGGTCATTCTTAAGCAAATGTGTCGATTCTAATTTCCTAAGGCATTTAGGTCTAGTCTCACAACTTAATATTCGACACATTTGGAATATAAACGTTCCAACAGTTGGAAGAAAACTATTTGGTGGGAAAACAAAGTCAATCTGGGGATCATAGCCTGGGAAAACCACATCAACCAGAGGATGGGTTTCTAACGACTGAACTCCTTCATGGACATCATTAGGTTCGGGAAACCTAGTATGAAGATAATCTTGTAAGATGGTTGAGGCATGGATATTAAGTCCTATGTGAGGGGACTTTCTGAGAGTTAAAGGTAAAGCACTAGGAAA
Organism: Papaver somniferum; assembly: GCF_003573695.1. NCBI lineage: Eukaryota > Viridiplantae > Streptophyta > Magnoliopsida > Ranunculales > Papaveraceae > Papaver > Papaver somniferum. The sequence goes on from NC_039364.1 coordinate 133,934,748, forward strand.
GTGATAATCACCCCCAAACTTAGAGTTTTCAGTGTCTCTAGATAGACTAGTCACAATCTCCCTAATTTCTAGATCATCAGATTCTTGGAAGTGGTCAATTGATTCTTCTAAGTTTTTATCAGGTAGTGCATCTTTACTCATCTCTGCGAGTCTATGTTCTTCATTCAATATTATTGTTTCTGAGTCGCTAGACTCTAAAACAGCATTTTCAGAATAAACCCGTTCCTCTAAACCACTATCGGCTTCGTAATCAAAAGGAAATACTACATCGTCTAAAACGGTGGTATTCCTAATCAAATCCTCGTCCTCTTGAATAGGTGAATAATTATTAAAATTATTTGGATTTGAACTAGAAATATCATTATAATCATCATCACCATCCTCCTCATCATCATCATCACAATATAATTTTTGATATTCACGAATTCTCAAGCTTTGTTCCCAACTACATGGTCTATGTTTATAATATTTCTCATAGATCGTTAGAGGTGATTCCTCAATAAAAGTTGGAGTATCCATATATCGCTGCCCACGCATATATTCACCAAGAGTCATTTCCGAAGACGTCTCTTGATAACGAGAATTTCTAGACATATATTCTCGTAACGTCATCTCAGGTGGCGTCTCCTGAAAAGGATTCATCACCGAGGAAACACAAACTACAGAGGAATTCTACACAATCACAAACAAGGCTGACTCGACCAAATAAAACCTATAAATTCTAGCAAACAAAAAGCATGATGGCTCCACTTAGATTGTTTCTAGACCAGCTTCTATCTTTCGAAAGGGAATTCGTTGCAATTTGAGCAAACCCCTCTTGAATCAATCCGAGTCAAAGTAAGTTGAATAGAGGCGAGGTAAGCTTAGTAGAGCTTTGATACCCAAGGCCTCACCGCATTAGGCGGCGCAGTCACGCATTCAACTCACGGAAACCATCATGAACTTTGAAGTGTGCTTAAAGAGCAACCAATATTTTTCGAACGATTTTCCTATTAAGCCCGTTACCCTATCGGTCTCGTTCTATTCCAAATTTTAAGCTTGGGTTCGCGTTAGGTTTCGTTTTCCTAAGGCGGGCAAGAAGGGAGCGGTGATGAAATCCAAACCCTTATCTTGTATTGGCCAGGCCTTGCCCTTTACTGGGAATTTAAAAACAGTCCAAAATTCGTCCTCAATCAATGAATCACCTTAAGGAATACAGTAACTCGCTTACAGGAGATTCGCGAGTGTTTCGATGGACTTACCTTCCGTACCAGACGGGGGATGAACCGTTGTTGTCGACTCGGGCCACGACTCCTATGCCGTGTGCGAACCCGAGGGGCCGAGACGATATAGTAATCGTCGTCCTTCTCTGCAAACAATTTGTATTTATTTTATTTTTTTTAATTTATAACCCTTCCGTAGGGTTTTAAAAATAAAATAATAATAAAGTCCAAGAGTCCAGTCCAAAGTCCAAATAAAGTAAAGTGCAAAAGAAAAAGAAAAATAACCTAAAAAATATATATATAAAAATCTCTGTTTTTTTTTCTCTCTTTTCTATATATAAAAACAAAAAAAAATTCTTCTTTCGCTCCTTCCGCTTTAAGCTTTTCCTTCCAAGGTCCTTAGTACTCCACTTCGAACCTGCAAATCAAAGACAAAAAGAAACGTAAAATGGAAAAAAAAAATAATAAACCTAAAAAAAATTCTAGCTAAGCACAGGTCCGCGTCGGCGGCGCCATTTTGTTATAGTTTTGAAAGTGGTAGTAAAGGTTCGTTGCTCGGACTTGTAAAGATTTAAAAATAAAAATATATACAAAAAATATTAACAATATGGGCAAGAGTACTGGGACTAAAGATTCGGCCATTTCTCATTTTCAAGTGGTTCAGAATTTAACTCTAGGAGATTATAGTTCAAAACAAAACAAATATTAACTCTAGTTTATTGCCAAGATAGATTTTATAAAATATTAATTGTATTTCTTAAGCATGGCATATCAAAAATCCCTAGGACTAAGCATACTCCATCAAATGAAATCACAAGTAATTAATTTAAAATCTTAATTCAATTAAAATTAGTGCAAAAAGTAAATAAAAGAATTAATGAAATTACCACATGGATGAAACTCGACCTCCTCCGTCGTCCCAGTGTTGGGTTTATCTCATCATGATAAAAACACGCTCAAAGTATTTATTTATTGCTCAAAGGGTTTTTACAAGGATGAAAATGGAGATGAAATAATAAAACAGTGGATGTGCGACCCACAGAAAGCGTCCAAAATGAATGACACAGAAGAAGTGCTATTGTTGTTGTATCTCTAAGACCCACACCTACGACCCACGTTCGCGAGTCGTTTCACTGTTTATAAACGACTGCTACTGCTGGTCCGTTCTTCATGTTCTTCATCACGAACAGCAGCAGCAGCAGAGAGAATTCGTGATTCTTCCTCTGCAGCTTCCTCTCTTCTCCTCCCAACTCTCGACACCCCTGTTAGTCGACCCAAGGAGCCTTTATATACTGACATGCACGCTGAAATCCCTCACAATAACTCCAAATAATTCTTCTTTACTCGGGCAGTGAAGAGAGAATATTTTGAGATATTTTCTTTCTCCACGCGTTTCCAGCTCTGATTCTTCCCTTGTTTAGACTTTATACGCATCAAACAATAGTTATAACTCTCCCAGATCATCTCAGCCATACGCAAACACAAGAAATCCCGTGAATAATTCTCTCTGCACGTTCTCCCCTGTTTCCAGTTCGTTGCTTCCCTAGCCAATTCTAGCCAAATTTAATCGACCACAACACTCGCAATAGATTTCTAAATGTCCCAGGAACAATACCACAAATTTTCAGCGATTTAATCTCCCTATAACACCTTCATTTTGTTGATTGAAAATCTGCCAGAGAGTAAAAATATTTTCCCGCCAAAAAGTTTATTTGAATTTGAGAAGAAGGAAGGGTGTCCCCCTATCCTGAACTGGGATGCGAATAGCAGGTGTCCAACTGAGGTGCCCCTTAACCAATAGTGAGAGTCCGAATAACAATTGTCCTTCAAGGTTTCCCCGGGCAACTTTTCGAGCTGATTTTTCCAAAAATGTTTTATTCCCAAAAATGCCTACAAATACATAAAACACAAAAATTAGTACAAAATCGAGAGACAACAATATATACATTGAGGACAAATTAGACACAAAAATGTGTCTATCACTAAGCGAAATATTGGGTGGTGTTTTTAGACCCTCGCTTTTTCAGGTACTATATTAGAATATCAGAGGCTTAAGAAGATCTAAATCCAAATATAAACTTTATAGTTTAGTTAATTCCTTTAGTCCTACTTTAGTTTGGTTATCTGAACCCAAAATAAGAGTTAATTCTGATTCTTGTATAAGACTTAGGTTTCCAGGGATGAGCAAAAAGATTATTCATAATTCTACAGATTCAAAGAAAGGGAACATCTGGCTTATGTGGAGTGCTTTAATAAAAGAACATGTGGTAATATCAAGTTCTCAACAAGTAATAACAGTGGATGTTGGAGGTTTTTCAATAACTGGAGTTCATGCTGATTCATTGACTATTAATAGAAGATCTTTATGGGAGGAATTACATAACATTTCATGCTTATATAAACCCTGAATGATTATATGAGATTTTAATTCAGTTTTAAGTATGGAGGAGAAAAAAGGAGGTAGAAATCCTTTAACTTCTACAATGTTGGACTTCAATAACTGTATTCAGAATTGTGAGTTGTTACAAGCACCCAAAACTGGTTTGGAATTTTCTTGGTGTAACAATAGAGTTGGTGCTAAAAGAATTTTGTGTCTTCTTGACAGAGCATTATATAATGTTAAATGGATTGAAGCTTTTCCTAGCCGGGGATATAAAATTGGTACAAGGGGTACTTCAAATCATAGTCCTCTGTTTGGTTCAAATGCTGAAATTCCTAAACCTTCAAATGTTCTTTTTAGGGCTTTGAAAGTTTGGATGTCTCGTGATGGGTTTAGAAAAGTAATTGAAGATGCTTGGAATTTGGAAGTAAGGGGTAATCCTGGTTTTATCTTCCTCAGTAAGCTAAAAACTTTGAAAAAAATACTAAAGGAATGTAATTGGAATGTTTTTGGTGATGTAAGGAAGAAACTTCAACAAGCAGATGAAGAAGTAATGAAAGCATCTATTATTTCAGACATAAATCCTAGTGATAATGATCTGTTAAATCAGTTAGTAACTTCCAGAGGGAGACAAGAAATTATTACTCAGCAAGTCCATGAAATTGAAAAACAAAAAGCAAGAATAAAGTGGCTAAAGGATGGTGCAACAAACACTAAATTCTTTCATATACATATGAAAATAAGACAAATTCATAATGTTATAATTGAGCTGGAAAATGATCATGGTGAAATAATAAATTCACAAAAAGGGATTTCTGATATCTTAGTTCATCATTTTGAAGACAAATTCAAATTTAAGGAGGTACATATTTCTGAAGATATTTTTGATGTTGTTCCTAGTGTGATAACTGAAGAGGATAATTCTGGACTGGAATCAATTCCCAGTACAGAGAAAATCAAGAGATCAGTTTTTGAACTTAATCCAGATAGCTCACCTGGTCCAGATGGCTTTGGAGGATGGTTTTATAGACTTGCATGAGACTTCATTGGTGCAGACTTTGTCAGAGCAATACAATTCTGTTGGGCTAAAGAATTCATCCCATCTGATATGAACTCAAAATTTCTTAAGTTACTTCCAAAAGTTAAAAATGCAAGGAAAGCTAATCAGTTTAGACCCATTGGTCTGATGAACTTTAGCTTTAAAGTAATCACTAAAATTTTAACTTCAAGATTGAGCTTAATATTTGATAAAGTAGTTTCTCCTCAGCAAGGTGCTTTCATAAAAGGTAGAAATATTCAAGAACAGATAGTAATGGCCTCTGAAATGATTAATGAATTAGAAGCAAATAGAAGAGGGGGGAATGTGGGACTCAAACTAGATATCTCTCAAGCATAAGATTCACTGAGTTGGGAGTTTTTATTTCATACATTGAAGTGCTTTGGGTTTTCTGAAAAATTCATAAATTGGATACATATCCTTCGGAAATCAACTATGATATATGTTTTAGTAAATGGTGGACCAGTTGGCTATTTTCATGTTAGTAGAGGACTGAGGCAGGGAGACCCTCTCTCCCCTCTACTTTTTGTCATTGTAGAAGATGTTTTAAGCAGAAAATTAAGCTCAATGGTAATTTAGGGTCAATTATCTCCAATGGTTAGTAGAAATGTGATGAGTGCCAAATATTGTATATATTTGCACCCTTTTTATTGGCATTTAACTCATCTTTTGTGCATTAACGCTCCATTTTATCCCATATTCTGTGTTTTCGTTGTTTTCAAGAATAAATATTTTTCTTAATTAATTTTGCATTTTTAGGTACTAAATAAAGCATGGTTAACTCACGGAGCGAAAAGAGCAAAGAAACGACAAAGACTCCCGCAGAAAGGCAGCGAAGAATGATGTTTGCAAGAGCCGGATCAACTAGAAGTGGGCTTGAAGAGGAAGAATTGTCCTTAAAGAAGATATGGGCTTGGCATACCCAAGGCCCAAAACCCTTACCCAAATCCATTTCCAATATCCATACCCATTTCCATGAGAGCCGTCAGATTGGATCCATCACATCATCCAACGGTCGCCTCATCACCGATCATCAAATCTTGAAACTCCTGTCAAACATCAAAGTACCTAACTCCAATCTAAGCCGTCAGAATTGTTGTACCACGCATCCAACGGTCGCTGCAAGCCTGTTCCATCTTAGCCGTTCGATTCAATCCAGATGTGATCATCCAACGTATCATCTTCGTTGGACATCGAATTTGCTACAACCGCTCAACACTACAACACCTAACACCTATACCCGCAAAACAAACATCCCATTCCTCAAACCCCATCGAACCCATCTTCCTCCCTCACCCTATGCAACACCACCACTCCTTGCCACCGCCATTCCCTGCCATAGCCTCCTTCAACAAACTTCCATAACCACCCTACTTCACCAAACAACAAATCCCCTCACTACCCCATCATCCTATGATAACCTATTAGTCTATTTCACCAATTTCACCATCCTTATCATTGTTAGGGTTTGAAATTGGTGAACTAGGTTGATGGGCAGAGGAAGCTAGGCTGAGCGTAGCAGCATGAGGGATAGGAAGAGGAGCAGCTGCAGTCGGCATGGGCAAGATTTGACCCATCAAATTAGGTAATTGTGTAACCCTAATTCAACTGCCCTGTTTTGAATTTGGGGGAAATGTCTGTAACCCTAATTCTGTAGATTGTAACTATAAATTGAGTGTGTGGGTGTGAGTAGAAGATATGCCCGGATTAGCCGGTGCACCAAGCAGTAGTTCATGTTTGATTTCATCATCTTCATCTTGTTCTAAATTCACCTGCTAGGGTTTAGATGAAGCCTTAGTTTGCTACTAGTTATTCCTGTTAATGGCAGTAACCTTGTTGTGCTTAATTGTTTTAGAATAAATTCAATCTTAGGACTTCAGTACTTTAATTTCACAGTGTATGCCATGTATCCATTGTAGTTAGAATAATATTGTGCTGAAGAACTACAACTCATACTTAATCCCATATATTGATCTTTTGATTAGTTGTTCCCTGAAAAGACAGTTAATGCTTAGGAGAAATACCTTAGTTGTGATTGAATCATTCATATCAAGGTGACCTTAGATATACAGAGGATTGACATCCCTTTTGTTATCAGATATAAGGACAAGGTTAGTGTTATGAGCAGAATAACTAGTGTAAGTTAGTGGTGGACTCAAAGTCCCTAGTACCATTCTCATCATTTGCTCTATTTACTTTCTTTGCATATTACTTTACTGTTTCTGTTACTATCAATCATCTTCGTCGTATCGACACCCAACCAAACAACAATTGTGTTACTCTTGCATAGAATCAGTTAGTAAAGACCATTAGAAGCAACTTTAGCACCCACCTTGTCCCTGAGGACAAACCCCTTCTTACCTCACTCACTACAACTGACCCTGTATACTTGCAGGTCTAAGTTGTAGGTTCTTTTAAAACCACACCAAGTTTTTGGCGCCGCTGCCGGGGACTCGGTAGTGGTGTATTTGCTTCTTTTGCCTTCTTCATTGATTTTCAACTTTTCACCCTGTATATATGTGTTTAATTTTTGTGTTTTCTTGCTATTGATAATATAGTTTAGATGTAGTTTTAATCTTTTCAGTTCTGAGCATCTGTAGCTGCATCATTCTATCATCTGTTGTTATGTTAACTTAGATGTATTTGCATACTTAGCTGTAGTTCTGCATCACTTCATCGTATATCCATCTTGTTTTAGCTCCACCTGCATCTTTGTGCATAACTGCATATTCTCCAGTATTTTGTTCTATACCCTGTATACTAGTTTTTTAATATGTGCATATCTGTAACTTGTATATCTGTTCTGCATCTCAAGTGCATCTGCATTTAAGTCCCATTCCGTAGCTTGTATTTAGTCACTTTTGTCCTGTGCTAGCATGCTAGTGTAGTTGACATCATTCTGTTCTGTTCTGCACCTGTAACTTCATCTCAGTACAACTGCATCTAGCACTGTGAACTGCATTTGGTGTCCTATAACCTTCTTGTCCTCTGAAAGACTGTGCCATCTGATCCTTGCTTACACTTGCATCTTAGCATCTTGCTCTGTATTGGCAACATAGCTTGCATCTTTTGGCTTATTTCTCTAATTGGTGTCTTGTGCACATTTGAACTGATAAGCACACTTGTGTCTTAATTCTGCTCATGCTTCTATGAACTGATAAGAATCTCAGTTACAGTTCAGATTTCAGCCATTTAGGCCATATTGCATCTGTAACTCTGTCACCTGAAGCTTACTTGAAATGGTATACTGTCAACCACTGCACCATTGCATCTTGTTAGCTATGTTTCAGTCCAATTGAACTGACAATCTCAACTGAGTTGTGCTGTAACTTGCAATATCTCCATCTATGTCCAACTGCACTCTTGTAATTTGCACTCTGTGAGACTGTAACCTTGCTATTGCATCTGCAACTTGCTCCTGCTGCACAAATACAAATTGTGTTATCTCTGAAAACTGCCTGCTCATCTGCAATTCTAACTGCACTGCTTTATGCAGTTGTTCATTTTGCTTCCACCATTCCATGCCTTTTCTGTGTACTGATCACACACAGTGAGTGTCAGGTAGTTGGTGCTGCTGCTGCAAAGGCAAAAGAGCTGGAGAAGAAAGGAGTAGCAGTGCACTGAGAGCCAAAAATCTTGTGATACTACCTGTGGTGCTGCTGTTCAAGACAAAGCAAAGGAAAAGAAAAGGAGCAGGAGAAGCTGTGGTGCTGCATTGGTTTGGCTAAGACCCAACTGGGTTGTTGCATTTGCTTGAGTAAGCGTAAAAAGAGTAAGCCTAAACCCAATAACTGTGTGGGCTTGCTTTAAAAAATGAAATTTTGGGCCTTGTAAATTGATTCTGAAACTCTTGAACCTAAGTGCACTTTGTTTCTGAACTCTGGGCTTGAACCCAACTAAGAATTTGTAAAACGTTTTTAAGCCAAAGTGGGCCTCGTATTTTGGCTAACTGAGAGCCCAAAAATCAAATACCCAGCTGGGCCTCATACATTTTTGGGCTTGGTTCGCTTAACTCGTTAGTTGGGCCGTGTACTCAAATCTCTAGGCCGTTCGCTGGGCTTGTCCCACAGAAAATTTGAACCAATTAGCTGGGCCTCATCCAATTAAAACCAAAAGGAGTTTTCAAAACCCATAAAAACCAAATGTTTTTCATTCCCATCAAAACCAAAATTTTCCCATAAAAAACCAAATTTTTGAAAACCCATTAAAACCAAATAGTGGGCTTTGTGTCTTTTCAATATGGGCCAACCTCGTGCTCTCCATGAATACATGTATCCCACAATAAACATTATCATGTATTGTCTTACCTCAAACCAATAACCCTTTTAAAATAAATGAAAGCATGATACAAATACTTCCTATATTTCGAGGGTTCGATTCTGAGAACCCCTATACTCATGTAAGAGAGTTTGAACAAATTTGTCGGACTATGCAACCTGATCATATGTCCGAAGACTCTCTGAAATTGCGTTTGTTTACATTTTCTCTAAAGGAAAGGGCCAAAACATGGTTTTACGGTTTGAGACCACAATCAATCGACACTTGGGACCAACTCACAGATCTATTTTTCAGAAAATTCTTTCCACATCATAGGACCATCGCTATTCGTCAAAGTATCAATTCTTTTGTCCAATTGGATGAGGAAACTGTTTTTCACTATTTTGAACGTTTTAATGATTTGTTGTTTGAGTGTCCTCACCATGGCCTTGAGAAGTGGAGACTGGTTGCCATTCTTTATGAGGGACTAGACTTTAAGTCTCGAGCCTTGGTTGAATCTATGTGTAATGGTGAGTTCATTGATAAAACTGTGGACGATGCATGGTCATTTCTAGCTGAAGTTGCAGAGAAAACCCATCAGTGGGAAACCGATAGGGAAACTAGGACCATGCCACATGATATGGGTAATCACCATGAGTCAGATGTTGATTTCCCCAATGAGCTTAATTCTGGATATAGTGTTTCATACCCTATTGCTGAAAATGTCAATCCATATTCACCTATTTTAGAGGCAGATGTATGGACGAAAAACACTAATGGTTTTGACAAAGTAGGATTTTCATGTATTTGTGATGATGATGATGATGATGTTATGTTAGAAGAACATGTCTATGCTGAAAATGTTATGGAACCTTTGGGTTCAAATACATTAAGCTTTTTTACCCCGACCTTCATGAATGATGTTTCTTCTAGTATTCCATATACATGTGATGAGGCTACTGATTTAGATATTGTGCAGTTATCCTGTGAAGAGCATGACTTAGGTAATGTTGAATCTTCTGTTGACACTAATGATCCTATGCATGAAAATATAATTGATGTGTCTGATTCCATACTTCAGCCACAATATATTGCTTCTTTTGATGCTGATTTGGATATTTCGGATAACCATGATTCTGAATTTGGACTTGTACAATTGTTTTGTGATGATAAGCATGCTACACAACTTGATCATGACTTAGAAAATGCTGATGTGACTGATAATATTGGTACTCTTGACCTCATGCATGTGAGAAACTTAGATGTCACCTTCCTACTTAAGTCACAATCTGATAGCCTTCCACCCAACCTAGATTTGGTTTGTAACAATATTGTAAAACCAACTTTTCTGAGAATACCTAATCTAGGCCTGGAACTGTGTGCCTCCCAAGTCCTCTTGGACTATTTTGCATCTAAATACAATACCTTTAAGGAGCTACAGTTGGAATATGCATGTTTGCCCATCTCTAGCAAAGTCCATTTTGAGTTAGACCTTGTGAATCCTGAACCCCCAAAATTGCTAGATTTTGTGCTTAAAAATAAATCTGTTGTTTTAGGGGTGATTCATCCGGTTTTTCACTCTCGCTCTCATTTCAGTCCAATTTTAGTTGTTTGAAACTGTCTATGTTTCAACACTTTGTCTTTTGGGTTGATCCTCAACTCTTTAGACTGTATGTATATAGTGAATTGTTTGTATATAATCTGGTAGGTAATGTTTAGTGGAATCATATGTTTCTTGTATATATTGTGCTAACCCAATGTGAATTCAGTTGAGTTACTGTTGGGTTTTGCCTTGAATAATGGAGTTCAAAACTTGCTTTCGCCAATATCCGGTAATCTCTTTCCTTTTTCTACACTTAGCATCGTTCTCATGGTATGTGTTATAATCATGTTTATCTTTTGAAACATTGAGGACAATGTTTAGTTTAGGTTTGGGGGTGAAAAGTAGATACTTTGATAACATGCTATAATTGAAAACTGAACTCTTTCTTTAAAAAAAAAATAAAAAAAAGAAAAGTGAAAAAATCAAAATTAAAAATTAAAAAGAATTCGAATTAAAAAAAACATAAAAATGGAGCTCATTTACCTTGAAATGTTGACTCTTGTGCAAATATGTAATTTTTAGGATTCTTAGTCTAGATATTTAGGCACCCTGATTCTAGCACAATTCACATAGTGATAAGAAACTTGCACGCGCATGATCTACCAATACATGTATAGCCTCAACCTTGAGGTGTTCTATCGGAAGTTTTAGTTGCCAATCACTTTAGAATACTGAACGAGACTTGACTAGCTTGTTCTTTGGTTGGTTGAGATAGAAGGTGGAGGTTACATTAAGAAAGACAACCATCAAATTTAACTGGGTGCATCAAAAAGGGCTACCTCTTGCTAAGAGTCATGTAATTTTTTGTTTCCTTTTGTATATGTATCAAAAGTGTTACCATGTTAAAAAAAAAACGATGTATATATTCAGAAAAATATCAAAAAAAAAAAAAAAAAAAATCAAGTATTTATCAAGTCCATCCTCTCTTGTTCCAAAAATAAAAGAGAGTAGTCAATGTAAATAAGAGTCATGTAAAGAGTCATCTTTTGTGTTTTTGTGTTATAAGCAAGGAAGGGTGTATGCCATTGATGTACAACGCGAGTAATTGTGAAATTCCTCCAACTCATTCACAATTTTCGTAAAGTCCGGACAACTAGCTAGATTTCGACCTCGGTTCTTAGCCTGAGAAACTATCTCTTGGTGATTAGTAGTCATAACATCTGATCTTTCTTTACACATGTGTAGATACACTTTACACTCTTATCACATGTCTTTATTTGTTATCAGTGCTAGGATTGTGCCTTTGATAGCTAGATTGACATCTCCATTTTGCTGTGAGCTTAAACTGTCTTGCACATGTCACATTTCATGGAATCTGAGCTTATATTTTGTCCTAAAACTTTGTAGGTACGTTCTAAGCAAACCTTAACGAGACTTCAACTCGTCCACTAGGGACACTTAGTGGTTTAAAAGGTTTATTTCATTCGCTAAATGCAATCGAGAGACCAGAGACAGTGGTATAGGTAGGATTTCCTTAGTTTTGTTTTACTTGAGGACAAGTAAAATTCAGGTTTGGGGGTATTTGATGAGTGCCAAATATTGTATATATTTGCACCCTTTTTATTGGCATTTAACTCATCTTTTGTGCATTAACGCTCCATTTTATCCCATATTCTGTGTTTTCGTTGTTTTCAAGAATAAATATTTTTCTTAATTAATTTTGCATTTTTAGGTACTAAATAAAGTCTGGTTAACTCACGGAGCGAAAAGAGCAAAGAAACGACAAAGACTCCCGCAGAAAGGCAGCGAAGAATAATGTTTGCAAGAACCGGATCAAATAGAAGTGGGCTTGAAGAGGAAGAATTGTCCTTAAAGAAGATATGGGCTTGGCATACCCAAGGCCCAAAACCCTTACCCAAATCCATTTCCAATATCCATACCCATTTCCATGAGAGCCGTCAGATTGGATCCATCACATCATCCAACGGTCGCCTCATCACCGATCATCAAATCTTGAAGCTCCTATCAAACATCATAGTACCTAACTCCAATCTAAGCCGTCAGAATTGTTGTATCACGCATCCAACGGTCGCTGCAAGCCTGTTCCATCTTAGCCGTTCGATTCAATCCAGATGTGATCATCCAACGTATCATCTTCGCTGGACATCGAATTTGCTACAACCTCTCAACACTACAACACCTAACACCTATACCCGCAAAACAAACAACCCCTTCCTCAAACCCCATCGAACCCATCTTCCTCCCTCACCCTCTGCAACACCACCACTCCCTGCCACCGCCATTCCCTTCCATAGTCGCCTTCAACAAACTTCCATAACCACCCTACTTCACCAAACAACAAATCCCCTCACTACCCCATCATCCTATGATAACCTATTAGTCTATTTCACCAATTTCACCATCCTTATCATTGTTAGGGTTTGAAATTGGTGAACTAGGTTGATGGGCAGAGGAAGCTAGGCTGAGCGTAGCAGCATGAGGGAGAGGAAGAGGAGCAGCTGCAGTCGGCATGATCAAGATTTGACCCATCAAATTAGGTAATTGTGTAACCCTAATTCAACTGCCCTGTTTTGAATTTGGGGGAAATGTCTGTAACCCTAATTATGTAGATTGTAACTATAAATTGAGTGAGTGGGTGTGAGTAGAAGATATGCCCGGATTAGCCGGTGCACCAAGCAGTAGTTCATGTTTGATTTCATCATCTTCATCTTGTTCTAAATTCACCTGCTAGGGTTTAGATGAAGCCCTAGTTTGCTACTAGTTATTCCTGTTAATGGCAGTAACCTTGTTGTGCTTAATTGTTTTAGAATAAAATTCAATCTTAGGACTTCAGTACTTTACTTTCACAGTGTATGCCATGTATCCATTGTAGTTAGAATAATATTGTGCTGAAGAACTACAACTCATACTTAATCCCATATATTGATCTATTGATTAGTTGTTCCCTGAAAAGACAGTTAATGCTTAGGAGAAATACCTTAGTTGTGATTGAATCATTCATATCAAGGTGACCTTAGATATACAGAGGATTGACATCCCTTTTGTTATCAGATATAAGGACAAGGTTAGTGTTATGAGCAGAATAACTAGTGTAAGTTAGTGGTGGACTCAAAGTCCCTAGTACCATTCTCATCATTTGCTCTATTTACTTTCTTTGCATATTACTTTACTGTTTCTGTTACTATCAATCATCTTCGTCGTATCGACACCCAACCAAACAACAATTATGTTACTCTTGCATAGAATCAGTTAGTAAAGACCATTAGAAGCAACTTTAGCACCCACCTTGTCCCTGAGGACAAACCCCTTCTTACCTCACTCACTACAACTGACCCTGTATACTTGCAGGTCTAAGTTGTAGGTTCTTTTAAAACCACACCAAATGGTGTTCAACCAACTCATATATTCTTTGCTGATGACATATTTCTTTTTGTAATGGTGATAGAAGAAATGTTAAGAAATTATTATTATCCTTGAAGATTACCAAAAAGCATCAGGTCAAATAGTCAGCCTAGCAAAGAGTAAACTTTTTATTGGTGGAACAAGTACTTCAAGAAAAAACCAGTTGGCTACTGATTGTAACATGTGTCAAGTATTTGAGGGTAATGCTAACTCCAGGTAGTATAAGATCAAATCATATTTAGGGGTGTGTAGAAATGCTTCAAGAAAATTTAGCAAGTTGGAAAGGGAAGATACTATCTTTTCAGGAAAGACTTGTCTTAGTGAAGTTTGTGCTATGTAGTATTCCCATTTATAATATGTCAGTTTATAAATGGCCAAGAAAAGTTCTTAAAGAGTGTGAAAAAATAATTAGAAACTTTCTTTGGTCTGGAGATCCTTCTGTAAGGAAAACTATTACACTCAAATGGGAGAAGGTTTGCTCACCTCTGGATGAAGGTAGATTGGGAATCAGAAATCTAGAAGATATCAATAAATCAATGTTAATGAAGCTTTACTGGAAAATACAAAATGGTATTGATGAATGGTCAAGATTCTTCCAGGCAAAATTCCAAGATAAAAATAGCAAATGGACAGAATACTATAAAAAGTCTTCAATTTGGCCAGGAATTAAATGGGTTAAAAATAAAGTTTTTGAACATTCAAGATGGATTATAGGTGATGGCTCCAGTTTGGAATGATATTTGTATCAAAGAAAATCCTTTGAGAGATACTCATCTGATAATGCAATCATTGCACTAAACCCTGACATGAAAGTGGTTGATCTCATAAGTAATGGAGTATGGTCAATTCCTCACAATTTACTGGAATTTTTTGATACAACTGAATTACCAGTTTTTGATAATACTCAAGATAGAAGAATTTGGACAGGAACTCCTACTGGTGATTTCACAGTATCCTCAACCTATGACTGTGTAAGAAAAAGATTTTCAGTTCAGCATTGGGCAAAAAAAGTTTGGCACAAAAGCTTACATCCTAGCATCTCTAGCAATGTATGGAAATTCGTAAGAGGAGTAGTTCCAGCTGATGACAAAATGAAGAAAAGGAAATTTCAAATGGCTTCAAGATGTCCCCTCTGTAAACAATCAGAGGAAAATTTAGACCATATTCTTTGGTGTTGCAATTTCAGTGAAATCATTTGGAGCTGACTTGGAGGTATTTTTTCTTTCATTAATCCTAAATCTCTTGAAGACATAATTGCATTTGCAAAGCTTAAAAGTCCATCAGTGAGAGAAATTTGGAAGATTGCATCCCTTATTACTTTGAAAGAATTATGGTTCTTGAGGAATCAGTTAGTTTATAAGGAAGGTAAATTAAATCTGGAAGTTCTAAAAAGGAGAATTTGTCAGCTGACAAAAGACAGTGAAGTGAGAATGTCAGGATACATGTGGAACTCAACATATGATTTGCAGATACTGAAATTCTTTGGGTTAAAATGCTGAAGAGTGTAAACTTCTAAAATTACTGATTTTTTTTTCACTCTCCCTGATCCTTCTTTCTTTCTTATTTGCTGTGATGGTGCTTCAAGAGGTAATCCAGGTGCTGCTGGATATGGTTTCATTTGCAGAAAAGGAGAAGGTGATTTTGTCTATGCAATGTCAGGAGGTTTAGGACTGGAAACAAACTTCATGGCAGAAGTCATTGCAGTAGTTTGTGCAGGTGAGTGGAAATTCCAACAACTTATACATAAAGTATGCTTTAGAACTGACTTAAAAGTTGTGATGTCAACCTTTATTTCAAGAAAAATTCCATGGTGGATCATTACAAGATGGAACAAAGTTACTGAGTTTCTCACAGAATGGCATTTTACTCACAGTTATAGAAAGATTCATTCTTCACCAGATGCTTTGGCAAAAAGAGGCTCAGACTTGGCAAGAGGGGAGAAGAGAATTTATATTAGTCAGCCAAATTTTATTACACTAGAGTCTCCTGAATTTCCTTGTTACAGATTCGGTTAGCATGTATTAGTGTTTGATTGTTTTTGTTTTCAATTATTTCTCTCGAATGAGTGAAATTGTAACCTTTGGAATGTTTTGAGTTATAAATAAAATTAGCATTACCAAGCAAAAAAAAAGAGAAAACTTCTTATATTCATACATATAAAAAAACGCAGAATATAATCATCATTCGTGTTGCCTATATGCATTTTGGTGTTTTCCAAGTGTATTATTTATTTTTCATAGGTACATGTATGATAGTTTTTTTTTTCTTCCGATTTTTCAAGGTGGACCTCTAATAAGAATATTTTTTTTGGCCCCTAGAATATTCTTATATAGAGGTTATATTGTATATATATATATATATATATATATATATATATATATATATATATATATATATATATATATAACGCATCATAAAAAAGTCAACTATGTACATATGAATATTTAGAAAATATCATGTCCTCACGAAATCCCTAAAAAAACAAAACTCATTTGCACTCAACACTACACCTGAAACACAATGGTATGAGTTGTCCATCTCGGTATGAAATAGCAGTGCTTTGATATGACTACATAATCGTCGATGACCAAACCTATTATAAACACAAGAGGGTTCCAAAAGATGAAAAATAAAGATTTAAATTTAATCTCACACCATGTTTCTTTTTTGCTGATTCAATATCCGAATCTGACTCAATCAGAATCAGATGCTTGTCTTTTAATTTTTCTAACGTTTGACTCGGCGTGTGATTCGCCCCCATGCATCTAAGTCGGAATGAGTCATATGTAATAAATCATATTCGTGATAAGGTAGATTGGTACGAATTAGTTAAGTCTGAAAGAGAGAAACTGTTAGAACTATTGTTGATTTCACTCCTGCAAAACAAAGGTTAAACAAAAAAACTGGATTGCGGCTGAGTCATGACCAGGTCGCTATCTTTAAGACGTTTCGTGGCTCTGCCTTGAGTTTTGTGAAAGTAGTCTTTCTTTGTCACAACGTCCCCAGGATAAAACAGCCGAGAAAAACTCTCGTCGATCTCTCACGCACACAGTGAGAAATCGATCACTTTCACTCTTTTAATCATGCTCAGAAAAAACTTGGTCTCTTGATTCACAAAAACAGTATATGGAAAACTCTTACTTTTCTGTTACTCAAAACTGGCTTATTATAGCCTTCGCAATTAAGACAAAATTAATGGGAATAAATTTTGGTTTTAATTGTCTCCATAAAATCCTGTGTAACAGTCCAAAAACGGTCAAGTAATTTATGCCAGAATAAATACTATTTAATCTGTAATTAAAACCTGTGAAAACGTTTTGAAAAAAAACTTTTTAAAAGGAGCAAAAACTACTTTCCAAATTCAAGAGACCTCCCAAGACCCCCAAGGCCCCGCTCCCGGACTAATTATATATATATTATTTATATATATACACCCATCAGTAGGGGGAGGGATTCGATCCTGAGACCTATCCCTCCGGGCCCAAAATGCTTAACCACTAGGCCAAACTCGAATTGTTGATATAAATGTACAAAATAATTATTTTAAGACATATATCCCAACAATCCCCCACATATATTTTTTAAAATCATTAAGCAAGATTCGTATAGTTATGTGCATAAGCAAAGGTACCTTTCGGGTTTGAACCTTTACATAGTATTAAATTCTCCGAACTTTGACACAGAGTGAACATATGTATTTGAACTCTATGGAGAGAATGAATTACTTAATACACACACAACTATACTAAGAGTAAAGTCCTAAATGTCAGCACATTACGGCCTTGTGCCTATCCCAGTTTCAATGAATGTTCTAGAGAACTGCCCATGTTCTCATAGAAAGCGGCCGCACTTTCTCATTCACATAGGTGAGTCTATCAAAAGTACTCCTGTAGCTTGGTACCCCACTCTATACAGAGCTATAGACTTCATTAAGAGTTAAAGAACTCAACCTTAACCCGCTTCAGGATATCATGCCATGGGAAAGATACATGATTCTATCTCCATATCATTTGTGAATCTTTATTCCCTTTGAACCTATTTCTAGGTAGGTATCCATCACAAAATGACTCAACTTCTACTGGGAAAAAGTCCCATGCCTTTAGAGGTATATAATACCTTTTCCCTAGCTAATCCTTTCGTCAAAGGATCAGCTAAGTTCTCTTCCAACCTAACATGGTCCACATGTACAACACTAGTTGTGAGAAACTCCCTAACTGTGTTGTGCTTTCGACGCATTTGTCGATTCTTACCGTTATAAAAACAGTTATGTACTTTTGCAATTGCCGCTTCATTATCACAATGGATCATAATAGCTGGTACCGGTCTATCCCATACAAGAATTTGAGAAAGCAAGTTTCTCAACCATCCTGCTTCTTCACTAGATGCTGCTAGTGCTATCAATTCAGACTCCATCGTAGATTGAGCTAGAATTGTCTGTTTTTTTGACTTCCAAGATACAGCGCCACCAGCAATATTAAACAAATATCCACCAGTGGACTTGGAGTCATCTGAAAGAGAGTTCCAATCAGCATCGCTGTATCCTTCAAGGACTGCAGGAAATCTCTTATAGTGTAATCCTAGGTTAACGGTCTTTTTAAGATACCGCATAACCCTCTCAACATCATTCCAGTGTTCCAAACCAGGACAACTGGTAAACCTGCATAAAACCCCCACTGCATATGCAATGTCTGGTCTGGTACAATCAGTTGCATAACGAAGACTACCAATTATACTAGCATATTCAGATTGTCTAATGCTATCACCAGTATTCTTAAACAGTTTAACACTAGCATCAAAAGGAGTACTCACAGGTTTACAATCAAAATAGTTGTACTTCTTTAAAATCTTTTCAATATAATGAGACTGATCCAAAGAAATGCCATCATTAGTTCTAGTAATCTTAATTCCCAGAATTACACTAGCTTCACCCAAATCTTTCATTTCAAAGTTGGACTTAAGCATATTCTTAGTTTCTTCAACCACAGACAAGTTTGAACCAAAAATCAGCAAATCATCCACATACAAACAAATCATGAGGCATATATTATTTTCAAACCTATAGTATATGCATTTGTCACTTTTATTAATTCTGAAACCATGTGAAGTCATCAAGTTATCAAATTTTTCATGCCATTGCGTAGGAGCTTGTTTCAGACCACACAGTGACTTATCTAACTTACACACTTTATGTTCTTGACCAGGAACAACAAAACCTCTAGGTTGTTCCATGTAAATTTCTTCTTCTAATTCACCATTCAAAAAAGCTTTTTTAACATCCATTTGATGAACAACAAGATTATGCACAACAGCAACATCAATCAAAACACGAATAGAAGTCAATCTTGTAACAGGAGAATAAGTATCAAAGAAATCTACATCTTCTCTTTGTCTATATCCTTTAGATACCAACCTAACTTTGTGTTTGTCTACTGTACCATCAGGGTTCAACTTCCTTTTAAGTACCCATTTACAACCTATTGCTTTGCAACCAGGGGGTAAATCTGCTAGGTGCCAAGTTCCATTAAGATTATGGGAGTCCATTTCATTATCTATGGCTTCTTGCCAAAAACCGGATTCAGGAGAATTAAGTGCCTCTTGAAGACTAGAAGGGTCTTCCCCTAGGGTATAGACTTCAAAGTCAGAACCATAATCTGTCGCAATCCTAGCCCTTTTGCTACGCCTAGGTTCAATTTCAGCGTCCCTATTTTCTACAGTTCTATGTTCTTCTATTCTAAGTTCAGAACTCGTACTAGGTAGAGAACCCCCACTATTTCTAGATTTAAAAGGAAATCTATCTTCAAAGAAATCAGCATCAATAGATTCAATAATAACTTTATTATTAAGATCAAAAAATCTATAAGCTTTACTGTTTTGAGCATACCCAACAAAAACACATTCATAAGCTTTACTAGCTAGTTTTGATCTTTTAGGATCAGGAATACGAACATAAGCCAAACAACCCCATACTTTAAAATAAGATACATTTGGTTTTCTGTTTTTCAAAAGTTCATATGGTGAAATTTTAGTTTTTGAATTTGTAACACGATTCAAAACATAACAAACAGTCAACAAAATTTCTCCCCACCAATGAGGGGCAGCACCAGAGCTCAACAAACATGCAGTCACAAGAGTAGTAAAAGTACGATTCTTTCTTTCAGCTTTTCCATTCATTTCAGGTTTATAAGGAGTAGTTTTTTCATGTATAATTCCAGAAGATTCATAAATTTCAGTGAACGGTTTAGAATCATATTCAGTTCCTCTATCACTACGAAATCTCTTATTTTCCTACCAAATTGATTTTCAACTTCAGCAATAAAAACCTTGAATTTTTCAATAGCTTAATTCTTATGACTTAGAAAGTAAACATAGGTATAATTAGAATAATCATCAATGAAAGTCATCCCATATCTTTTTCCATTTCTGGTTAATATACCTTCATATTCACACAAATCAGAATGCACTAACTCTAAAGGCTCAGATTCTCTAACAACAGATTTATGGGAACTCTTGGTTATTTTTGCTTGACTACAAGATTCACATTTTTCAAAATCATGCATGGAAAGTTTTGGAATAAGACCTTGCTTGCTCATGGTATCTACTGATCTACTGTTCACATGACAAAGTCTAGCATGCCAAACATTAAAAGTACACACCATATAAGAAGAAGATGTAATTTTATTCATTTCAACATTAAGCTTAAACATTCCATCAGCATAACCCTTTCCTACAAACACTCTGTTTTTAGTAATTGTGTAAACATCAGATCCAATAGTTTGATACAACCCAGCCTTGTTGAGAAGATAGCCGGAAACAAGATTCTTTCTCATTTCTGGAGTGTGGAGGACATCTTTCAGCATTGTCTTCCCAGAAGTAAACTTCAGTTCTACCGTACCAGAACCTTTCACATTAGTGGTATGGGAGTCTCCCAACAACACTTTCTTATCCTTGATTTCTGCATAGCTCTTAAATAGGGACCTATCAAAACAACAATGGCGCGAAGCACCACTGTCTATCCACCACCATCGGTTCCACCAACCATGTGAATCTCTGGATCAGAAACCATGGCAATTATAACGCTTTCAGCAGCATTAGCTTGTGCGTTATTCTTTCCTTTGTTATTCCTGCAATCCCTAGCCATGTGGTTTGGTTTACCGCAGGCATAACAAAGGAACTCAGAATCAGAATTCTGAAATCTCTTGGATGGGTGTGGGTTCTTGTTTTGATTAGGTTTTCCTTTCCTTTGGTTCTGGTCAGGTTTCATTGGTTTTTTCTTAGGTTTCAAACTCGGTTGAGTCTGATTCTTATTGTTGGAAACGATAAGAATCTCTTCCTTTCTGTCTTGTTTCCGTGCTTCCTCTTCAACCCTGAGCTTAGAAATCAAACTTTCAAGAGAAAACTCCTTAGTTTATATGATTGCAAAGTTAGTACAAAATCTTTCCAAGATGGGGGTAATTTCAATCAATACAGATACTTGAAATTGTTCATCAGTTTTCATACCTTCCGTCATAATTTCATGAGCTATTTTCTGAAGTTCATGAGCCTGAGAAACGACTGATTTTTCATCCACCATTTGATATCTCAGGTAGCGGCTTACATCATATTTCTTTGATCCGGCTTCTTCAGTATCGTATTTCTTTTGTAAGGCATCCCACACATCTTTAGCAGTATCAAATGTAGAGTAATATTCGTATAAATCGTCAGACAAAGCATTCAAAATATAGTTTTTGCAATCAAAGTCATTATCAATCCATTTTTCATAGGCTTTTTGTTTTTCTTCGGCAGTTTGGGTCGCAACAGGTTCTTCAGTTGGTTGAGGAGTTGCAATTGTTGCGGCTGGAGTTGCTTTTTTCGCAGCTTCTGCATCTTGTGGATTAGCTGGTTTGATGGAGTCCACCATCATGTGCAACTTCATCAGTTTGAGGTAGAAAAACAACTTTAGCTTTCATCTTCTGAAATAAAGTCTTTCAAACTTGAACGGCTTGTTGATATCAGCAACGGTTTTTTTTTTCAGATTCCATGGCAGAAAGAAGCGTCTTAAAATTGTTAGAACTATTATTGATTTCACTCCTGCAAAAAAAAGGTTAAACCCAAAAACTGGATTGCGGCTGAGTCACGACCAGGTCGCTCTCTTTAAGACGTTTCGTGGCTCTGCCTTGAGTTTTGTGCAAGCAGTCTTTCTTTGTCACAACGTCCCCAGGATAAAACAGCCGAGAAAAACTCTCGTCGATCTCTCACGCACACAGTGAGAAATCGATCACTTTCACTCTTTTAATCTTGCTCAGAAAAAACTTGGTCTCTTGATTCACAAAAACAGTATATGGAAAACTCTTACTTTTATGTTTCTCAAAACTGGCTTATTATAGCCTTCGCAATTAAGATAAAATTAATGGGAATAAACTTTGGTTTTAATTGTCTCCATAAAATCCTGTGTAACAGTCCAAAAACGGTCAAGTAATTTATGCCAGAATAAATACTATTTAATCTGTAATTAAAACCTGTGAAAACGTTTTGAAAAAAACTTTTTAAAAGGAGCAAAAACTACTTTCCAAATTCAAGAGACCTCCCAAGACTCCCAAGGCCCCGCCCTAGGACTAGTGTTATATATATACACCCATCAGTAGGGGGATTCGATCCTGAGACCTATCCCTCCGGCCCAAAATGCTTAACCACTAGGCCAAGCTCGAATTGTTGATATAAATGTACAAAATAATTATTTTAAAACATATATCCCAACAGAAACAACCCATTAGTCGTGTTATATAGAGTCAAATTTTGAATTGTGTGTCAGTTAATAAACATATCATTGAGAGCTGATCATCAACTAAGGGCCGTCCAAGAAACAAAATTCAATAAATCTCCACGAAGTCGCACCTGAATATATTATGTATTATTGCTTTACTTGATATTAATGAGTGGGCGACCAACACCAGCGCATATAATCCAGCAGTAAGCTACTACTGAGTAATGTCAATCCAACGAGTTAACCTGCAGATCTTTGATTGACCTTACAAGAGGTAGGACAATTGTGGGATATGATCAGTCAATCTCGTATCTCGATTGGGATAGAGACACTAAGATAATTTTATCTCGGCGAAATTTTCTGTGAAATCTCAGAGTTTTTATTTCAAATTTTATACCCGCGATACGTATGTCAAGCATTTTGCATACTTATATACATTAAGTTTGTATAGATATAAAGAAATAACTTTTAATATTTTTTATTTTGTTTGAGTTTTTTATGGTTGGATTTCATATGTAAAACTTGTCTCGGCGAGATCTCAGACGCATCTCGGTGGAATCTCAACCTTTTCGGTGAGTTTCTCGGTCAAATCTTGTCTCGCGGAGATTAGGAGACTTGTTTTGACCGAGATCGACTCTATTGTATGTGATGTGGCTCAACCTAAATGGTGGTGAGGGACCCAACTTTAACACTGGGATTAGGTGCTTTTAA
The DNA here is from genome assembly GCF_003573695.1 of Papaver somniferum. Lineage (NCBI taxonomy): Eukaryota > Viridiplantae > Streptophyta > Magnoliopsida > Ranunculales > Papaveraceae > Papaver > Papaver somniferum. The sequence continues at coordinate 133,958,061 of NC_039364.1, forward strand.
GTTACATGTTCAGCTTAATAATATAAGTTTACTTCATTTCAGAGAAAATTCTTATGGGGTTACTAGTCTAATAGGGGTGCTAATCTGTTAGGTTGGGATAAGGTTTACAAACCTAAGGAAATGGGAGGCATGGCTTTTAAGGATTTAGAAATGCTCAATTTAGCATTATTCAGTAAACTAGCATGCGGAGGATCTGCACTGAATCTATTGAGCTCTTATCTCAAATCTTGAGCAGTAAGTACTTTAAGAATGGAGATATCTTGCACCAGAAGATAAAAGCTACCAATTTCGCGTACAATTGGAATAGTATTATTAAAGGGCTTCAGGTTGTTGAACAAAACTATTTCACGGAAATCAAAAATGGAAAGAAAACAAAAATCGAGTTGGATAGTTAGATTCTAAGGTTAATTAATCTTCCTTCATCAATCAGTGATATCTATAGGTTTTACCAAGATGTCGAGGAACTACTTACACCAGATACTAACTCTTGGAATGTTGACCTCCTTAACCAGTTATTTGATGCAGAAACTTCTCAAAAAAATACACAGTTTATACCTTGATATTTCTAAAGAAGACGTTATGATATGAAAACCTTCCAAAAACGGTAAATTCTCCGTGAAAAACACTTACAAAAAGCTTACATTGAGTAACAATGAGATTCAAATCAATGAGAGAACTATCCAAGCTGCAGTGAGGAAATCTTTATGGCAGTGCAATGCTGCTCACAAGATTAAGTTGTTCGCATGGAAATGCATAATGAAGTTAAATCCTACTTGAATCAGACTATCCTTTTACAATAATAACATTGACATCCATTGTGGAATTTGTGAGAGTAGCGAGGAGACCATAGAACACCTTCTTTTTGAGTGCAGACATGCTAGAGCTGTATAGAGAGGTGTTAATGTTAATATAGATCCAGTCAGAAGTAGCCGGAACACTGTTTCTGAATGGTTGAGAGCTGATTCTCAAGTAACTGCATTGATCAAGACGAACGTTGGCTGTATACGTTAATGATATGGGCGTGGATCATATGGAAAGATAGATGCGATGCTATATTTCAGGGATTTTCACTAAAACCTTACAATTATGTACATAAAATTCATTTTCACTTAATTTTCATTTGCATGATAATGACATGATTCATCCTAGTTCGAGCACTAATAAGTTATCACAATGGAAACCACCTCAACCAAGGATTATAAAACTTAATGTTGATGCCTTTTTTGATCAGTTTACTAACCAACTCGGCACTAGCATTGGGTTGCGTGACTTTGCAGGTACTTGTGAAGGAATCAAAGGATACTATGCAGATGGAGTATTAAGTTCGGAAGCTGGCGAATGCATGGCAATACGTGAAGCTATGTTATGGGCAAAAGAAAAGCATCTAACAAAGATTCATATAAAGGATGAAGCAAAACTTGTTATCCAGTGTATGACTGAGAAAACTCTACTTATTCACTGGGAGAATATAAATATTCTAAAGGAAATAAAACATTTAATTTCGAGTTTTAGTTACTGTTTTTTTTATAAGTCGCAATGACAATCAAATGGCATATGCCAGATGCGGTAGCTAAGTCAGTGAGAGAGTCAGCTACATCATTTGCCTGCCAGAATAATTTTTCTAGTGAATTTCGTAGTCTCCTTGCGGGAGACCAAAACATTTCTGTTTCTTAGCAATAAAATGTTCTTTTATCAAAACAAAACACGCTGGAATGGGTAGCATGCTGGGGTCTGGATCAATTGTCCTCTATTTGTCACACTTTTATTGTTGGGTAGGATCCGTTGATATGATTATATTGACATAATCTTCACATTTTAGCGCCATTTTTTCTACTGAGCCCAACCGGCAATGAATTTGAAGCTAATTTTTTGGTGACATGTTCCTCATATAAAACTCTACAGTCCTACCAAAAATAAAAGTATTCTGAAATACGAAACTTCTCTATCCACAAATTTTAATTTCAACCGTTAATCTTCAACGGCTGATATTCAAAATCGTAGATGGTGGCTTTATACATCTTGGAATGCTCTCATTTTTGGTTGGAATATATATATTTATAAGAAGAACATGTCACCAAAAAATGAGCTTCAAATTCATTGCCGGTTGGGCTCAGTAAAAAAAATGACGCTAAAATATGGAGATTATGTCAATATAACCATGTCAACGGATCCTTATTATTTTCGTTCATTGATAGCCTAAAACGGAGTGAAAAACTGGAAAATTGTGAAGAAGTACTGCCAGTCCACCGAGTTAACTCACAGTTCTTAGATAGCCAAAAACTGAGTGAAAAGTGCTGGAAAATCGTTTGGAATTTTGCTGATTAGTACTACGGATAATGATGGTTAGTCAGCATCAGAGAAAGGGAGAGTGGAGCTAGGGATGGTCATGGGGCGGGGATGGGGCGGGGATCTTGTATCCCAGTCACTGCCCCGTTCAAAAAAAAAACCCACACCCTCCCCATTACCCGCTTGATCTGGGACGGGGCGGGTATGGGAAATACTCGTACGGGGCGGGTTTTTACGGGTTACCCATAACATTAAGCTCAAATATGATGAGTTAATTTAATAATCAATACCTAAGTTCAACCAATAATAATAATAATAATTTAAAATTTCAAACTCATAAATTCATCGTAAAACAAGCAAAGAAAAACAAATTTGTCAATAAACGAGCATCATTCATTTTAGTTCTTAATTATTTCTTATCAAGTATCTTTCTTATAATATAATATAATTTTTTAGTTTAAATATAATATAAATAATTAATGATATTTTATACTTTTACCTTTTCTTTTATAATATAATTTCTTAGTTTAAATATAATATAAATAATTAATGATATCTTATACTTTTACCTTTTCTTTTATAATATAATATCTTAGTTTAAATATAATATAAATAATTAATAAAAATATAAAATTCTAAAATGGGAACGTACGGGGCGGGGACCTAGAATCCCATCCCCGCCCCATCTCCGTTTCACTAATTTCGGATATTACCCATACCCAATCCCAAACCCGTTTGTACGGGTAGAACCCTATCCAATAGGGGCGGGTACTCACGGGGATGGGTTTGGGTGGGGCAAATGGCCATCCCTGAGTGGAGCGATAACCCTGTCCAAAAAAGAAAAGTAGGTAGAAGAGTGATCACCAGTTTCTTGTGAACAAAAATTTATAGCAGTAGAAGAAGTGAAAATGGTTTACAAATCTCTTGATCAAATCTGTGTATCAGATATCACAGAGCTAGGGATACCTACTGATGTTTCAAAACAACTTCACAAACTTCTCTCTGAAATTCTACTTAAACATGGAAAAGATACTGTTCAGACATGGAATGATATCTCCAAGAATCTATTGAACCCTAATCTTCCTTTCTCTCTTCATCAATTGATGTATTATGGTTGTTACAAAGACTTCGGCCCTGATCCCCCTGCTTGGATTCCTGACTTGTAAGTTCTGTAAACAAGGTTTTCATTAATCAAATGCTTCTAAATGATTCTTTTTTTATGCTGTTCTTTTCATCCTCGAAAATTGATAGATTCTGATTACTTGTCGATGAATATAGACAGGGCGCCATATCAACTAATGTAGGGAAGATATTAGAGAGACGGGGAAGAGAATTTCTTGGTTCAAAATACAAAAATCCCATTTCCAACTTCTCAGATTTCCATGAATTTTCTGTCTCCAAACCAGAGGTATTACGACTGACCACCACCACCACCACCACCTCCATTTTTTTTTTTTTTTTTTTTTTTTTGACCTTAGCTGGTGTCTTAATTCTGCTGATAGGTTTATTGGCAAATGGTACTGGATGAAATGAATATATCATTTTCTGTACCACCTATTTGTATTTTCCGCGAGCACCCAACGGAGGAAGGCCGATTGTCTTACCCTGGAGGTCAATGGTTACCGGGAGCTTTTTTCAATTCTGCTGAAAATTGCTTGGCTTTGAATGGTAAGAGATGTTTAGACAATATAGCTGTAATATGGAGGGATGAAGGAGATGACAATTTGCCTTTGCATCAAATGACACTTAAGGAATTACAAGAGGAGGTTTGGTATGTAATTCTTTTTTCTTTTCCATCAATTAAGGTTCTGTCAATGGTGTCTTATGTTATCAAAATAAGTTTATTGATGCTGGTGTTTGAATAGTCTGATCAAATGTTATTACCTTTCGGTTTATGATCTTGTTGCTCATTTAAGCATATTACAGTAGAATATTCTGACACAGGGTTTTAAGGTTGTCATAGTCACGAGTCTTGGTTGATTCTTCGTAAGCTTCATGCTATCACATTTTCAAATTTAAAAGCCTTTCAAATATATCGAAAGTGTCATGTATTGCGATCGTGGTTATGCCATAATCAATCAAGTTTCAACTAGGATATGTTGGATTTCTGTGAGTGACATATTCCACGGTTGGATAGAATTTGTAGTTCCTTATAGAGCATTGTAGCACTCATGTCCTTGTGGATCCTAGAATCTTGAAGGTTCTTCATTTCTTAATGTCATAATTAAAGAAACACAATTTCTCAAAAAACTCAAACTTTTTTAGAAATTAAAGTTACTTTTGCGGGTTCAAGCGGTGGACCCATTCTCCAAAATAAGGATTAATTATGTATAGGAGGAGTGTAAACGAGCAGAGCTGAGCGGAGTAGTAGGGTGCTTAGATTTGGGTTGGCTTAAACCAGGCCCAAGTTGTTTTGTATTTTTCTGCTCAAAGAACTTATTTTAAGCTTGACTTTGGCTTGTTCTAGCAACAATGTCAAGTGAGTTTAGTTTGGTCTGACTTGGATATACTCTATTGTATAATGGTTAAGTGCAGAGAACAAGCTTAATTTGAAGATTTGTTAATGAATTGTATAACCTGAAACTGAAAATGTAGATTAGTGCAAATCAAATTTGAGTGCCTAAGTTATATGACATAACTCACACCATACTAGTTTAATTGAAATAAATAGACTACTAAACGTTATAATTTGAATGTTGAAGTTATAACAGGCATGCATAAATGAACGAGCCTAACCCCAACCTAACTCGAGTTGTCTCTTGATAAACTGTGGGCTCCACATGAAGAGAGAATATCTACTATAGGCTTCTGACATGCGGTTTGGTTTGCGAACATACTAATTTGAAAGTCCATGCGTCTATAGTTTCATTGATTATGTCAATGTCAGTTGGAATAGATATGTATGATATATTCTCCTTATTTGGTTAGTCCTACCTCCGCAGAATATATTTGTACTGTGTGTGCATATTGCTAATGTTACTTCTTTTGCAGGGATGAAAATGTTATGGTATTAAACTGAATATTTATGCAAGCTATTTATTGGCATTTCTTCTGCAGTTTGGTCGCAAATGCATTATACACATTGGGCCTGGACAAAGGATCTGCCATTGCAATTGATATGCCAATGAATGTTACTGCTGTGATTATTTACTTAGCGATTGTGCTGGCCGGATTTGTTGTTGTATCCATTGCTGATAGTTTTGCTGCTCGTGAGATATCGACGAGGCTAACGTCATCAAATGCAAAAGCAATATTCACTCAGGTATTGTTGTTGTTGTACTTGATTAATTTGCATTTCCAATTTTTTCGTGGGATTTCAATGAAATAACTCAGGTAAATCTGCTAAACTTTACTACTGGTTTAGAGTGCTTTTTTTTCTGTTGCCAGCTGAATATAAATGTGTTGGGTCAATTCCATGTGATGTGGCTCTTGTGACGATACCTTTTCCAATTTGCTATTATACAGTTATACTCGTGTAGGATGCTGTATTTAATTGTTTAGAATTATTTATATATATTTTATATTAAGGAAGTCAATAATAATTCTAGTTTAGTATTTCACCATTTTGCCAGCTTGAGTTATGAAGATTGTCCATTTCTTAGAAAGATCTTGTATCAAGTGGATTCTTAGCTACGTGTTTTAGAATATCATATTCTAAAAAGGGAAAGCCCAAGCATTCCATGATGTCATCATTCTCCTGTTAACCTCATTTAGGTTGTGAAAATCATGCTGTACGAACCATGCTACTCTGCAGCTTTACTTAAACATCGAGGAGCTTTATTGATGCTAGTAAAATAATTAATTTCTTTGTTGTCCAGCTCAAAGCATTTTTTTTTATGAACACATCATTTCCTGGATGATAAATGCTATGTTTTTTCTTGAATCACCCACCTATTGTTCTAATAAAACCTCAGCTGTATTCCATCTTGAAACTGTTCCCTTTCTAGGATTTTATTATACGTGGAGGAAAAAGTCTTCCGCTGTATAGGTGCGTTCTTTCTCATTCTTGCATTACTTATTCCGTTACTTGTTTCTTGTTGTAAGACGACTTTGTTAGTTTGTAACTGTTCCACATTTTGTTCTTGCAGTAGAGTTGTTGATGCTGAATCACCGTTAGCTATAGTTGTTCCTTCTAGAGGCTGTAGCATCTCAGTCGAATTGCGGGATGATGATTTGGCTTGGCCTACTTTCGTGGAGAGAGCAAAATATTCCAAGTATGTCTCTCATGAGTATGTTTTCATTCCTTTTCCGGTGAAGTTATATATCTTTACATGTGTTAAGTTTTTGGCGTTCTGTGAACTTCACATCTTATTACCTAGAATGGGTGGATCTTAAGTCATAGTACTGTAGTTTTCACAGTTGGTCAAGGCTACTGCATCTTCACAATTCTGGGCTATTTTGTCTATGGATGATGTTCTTTCATGGAGTACATAGACAAAAAATGTTTTCGCCATTAGCCTCTAAAAGGAAGATATTGGCCTGCAGCTTAGGTTTTTTGTTCTTTCTTACTGCTGATTAGAGATCAGGTAAATTGGGTTCTCTGAGAAGTTTCAAATTAGTTTGATTCTTTCTGAGTTGATTTATATGTAGAATCTAAGATGGTTATCTTTATATAAGGGAGGCGTAGAACAGTCTCCTTATGAACCATCACGTGTTCGTTTAGACGTCAGTTTCTTCGTTTAGACGTCAGTTTCTGTGAGTCGTGCTTCCATTCCATTCATGTATAACCTTAATCCTGGTATCAGATGATCAACATTCAAGAACAAAACAGATCTACTAATTCAGAAAACATGGAAGTTGCTTAGTTTCATGTGTCAACTTTGAGATATGCAAAAAGTTACATCGTGATCAGTGGCCTAGTTCTGACTTCGAAAGTAACTTCATGTTTACACCAGCCTGACTGCTTATTTTTATTTGTCAAAGGAGCGGAAATATTGGTTTTACTGCTGTCGGGCAACCAATAGAAGCTTTCTCAAATATCCTTTTTTCGTCTGGAACAACAGGTAGCTTTCACTTTATGCTGAATGATACGGAAGCATAAACATTAACCGATCATTTCAAAGTCTTAGCATCATGCCAAATACCTTTAACTGTAAACTTTTAGTTTGTTGTTATAAACATTTTGTAACTGTATCCTGGGTGCATGCGACCAAAGTACTATAATATTGTGTCTCAATAGTTTCCGATACTTCGTGTAATCTGATCTTGTTTTACTTCTGATCATATTCTTTCTGGTTTGTAGGGGAACCAAAGGCGATCCCATGGACCCATGCAACTCCCTTGAAGGCGGCTGCTGATGCCTGGTGTCACATGGATGTTCGTAAAGGTGATGTCGTTGTGTGGCCTACAAATCTTGGCTGGATGATGGGACCTTGGCTAGTTTATGCGTCTCTCTTGAACGGGGCTTCCATTGCTCTATATAACGGGTCACCCCTTGGTTCTGGATTTTGCAAGTTTGTACAGGTATTATCTTTACTTCGTACAACACATCTTTTTCATCTGCTACTTTGGTGGAGGTTTGCTCATTTCTTAGAAGAGAATGAGGACATTTCTGTCAAATTCCTGTGTTTCCTTTTTAGAGTACATTTCTTTACTTAGTTTTAGCTTGTCCAATTTTGAATAGAAGTGTTGAACTCAGGATATGCTTTCAATCTTGCTGCATATGTGTACTTATTTTCTATGTTAGAGCCTTCTCTTTATTTGAAGTTTTGATCTTCGTAATTTATTAGTTTTCTTAAATCCGTCTTTGTAACTGACTAGGATGCCAAGGTAACGATGCTTGGAGTGGTTCCCAGTGTTGTCCGCGCCTGGAAAAATTCGAACTGCACCTATGGATTTGATTGGTCTGCTATTCGGTAAGTCAGGCTCACCCACATTGTTTCTTTTTCTTTCAAAGCTCACTAGTGCATTTTAGCTATTCTTGTTTTCATATCTTAAATAGAAATTTTAGACGCCATGATAACTGTCAGTTTCATGACTGAGTCTAGGATTTTATTGAAATCTGATAGATGCTTTAGCTCCACTGGTGAGGCATCTAACGCCGATGAATACCTCTGGCTGATGGGAAGAGCTCAGTACAAGCCTGTCATCGAGTATTGTGGTGGTACTGAGATTGGTGGTGGATTTGTTAGTGGATCATTGCTGCAACCTCAATCATTAGCTGCATTTAGTACTCCAGCAATGGGCTGTACACTGTATATCCTTGCCGAAGATGGAAATCCTATTGTATGTTATTTCATCCTTTCAGTTTGTTGCATCATTGGACTTCCCACACTAGTCTGGTTAAATTGTACTCTTGTGGTGTAGGCGCTACATGTGTCTGAAAGGCCTCAATTTTCATTATCATTTGCTGCAGCCTCAATTCTATATTGGCATTTGTCATCTGAATGACTTCCCTGCCTTTGAGCTGCTTCTATATTTTATAATGGACGTTTCTTACTAACAGAACTACAGAAGTGCTGTTGATATTCTTAGCGAACCACAAGTAATGAAGACAAACTAAATCTCTGTAGTAACTTGATGGACAGTGTGGTACTAATCACTTAGCAAGTTATTAACCTAATTCTGAATTGGTGAAATTCCCAGCCACACAATGCTCCAGGGATAGGTGAACTGGCCCTTGATCCAAGAATGCTAGGCGCTTCAAATACGCTGCTGAATGCTCAACACCATGATGTCTACTTCAAGGGGATGCCAATCGTGAATGGGAAGGTAAGCACATTTGTGTCGTTGCTTACTAAATGCCATTAAATTGTATTTAATTTATATATCTAAACATTTCTCATCCAGGTTCTTCGAAAACATGGGGATGAGTTTGAACGTACTTTTGCTGGATATTACAAAGCGCATGGTCGTGCAGATGATACAATGAATCTTGGGGGCATTAAGGTTTGTATACAACTTTACATGAGCTTCAACAACTAATTCACATCTGACTTGTTCTATTTTGTTAATGCAGATAAGTTCAATTGAGATTGAGCGGATCTGTAATTCAGTTGATGATACTATCCTTGAAACAGCAGCTATTGGGGTTCCCACTTTTGGAGGCGGCCCTGAAAGATTGGTTATTATTGCAGTCTTCAAGGATATAAAAAATGCTGCGCCAAACTTGAATCAACTGAGGACTGTATTTAATTCTTCGCTGCAACAGAAGTTGAATCCTTTATTCAAGGTTCGTTAGTCTTGGTCTACCCTAAGTTTTATCATTTCAAAATGATTCTTGTAATCTGGATAGAATGTAAGGCAAACCACTTGCCATCTTGACACCTACACATCCCATGTGTATAGGCTCTCACCATATCTTGTTTGCCTGCAGTCCTATTTGTAGACCGAAGAGGAAGGAAGACTTTATACTTATAACTTCTATAGCTTTGAGACAGTACTGCTGACTCTGCTTTCTTGTACCTCTATTTTTCAGGTTTCTTATGTGATGCCTATGGCGGCTCTTCCAAGGACAGCCTCAAATAAGGTCATGAGAAGGGTTTTGCGGCAGCAGTTGGTTCAGCACAACCGAGAGGCGAAGTTGTAATATTTGTATTGTGGATCTATAGCTACATGCTTCTGGGAATATTACTGCAAAGGTCTGTTTTTGCAGACAAGTTGAATCATTTGCCTTACCGAAATGAACTTGAGGTTCTTTACGTCTTCAGAGATCATCTGAATTCAGAAGGAATCCTTCATGTATCTAGATCAGTTCCCACAGATACATTGACAATATAATCATAAAATTACCTTAGTTAAAAATCTCTTTATTTTAAACAGCATGCATAAATATGTTGCATAATTATTGCGGAATACAAAAAGGAGTGGAAAAAAAGAAAGAGTCAGTCTTAGCTAAGTTAGCTAATGACCGTTTCTTGTAGCACTCACTACCGCCACTTATTGTTCCCCTCGCTTGATTTATCAGGGTTCTCGTGATTCGTAACTAAACTGCCTGTGGAAATTGCTTCCCTTGTGCTGCTGATAATTTTCATGCAGTTTTCCACTCTACACCTGATTTCACCCTTGAGAAAGAAAAGACTTTCCACACATGTTTTTTCAATTAGTTTCGATCTTCAACATCTCAAACAAGATATCATTCGAAGTATCAATAGGGCCAGGCAAACACCAATGCACACAATCATTGTACTTGCCAACCTCTCCTTTCGTGTGCCAATAACTACTTGGATGTCCATCTGGTCTCAACCACAACATTTGAGTTGTATCAAGCAATCTAAAATTGTTGACGACCCCTGAATTCTTCTTCAGCCCCTCTCTCTCGGCAACCTTAAACTCCTCCAATTGAGTCGTATACATCTTGAGATCTTGATCATGCAATTGCGTCTCATTACTCAAAAATGGCTTCGTCTTTAAGCAATTCCCACCTTCATTCCATGACCCACCCTCAAAATGCGATGGTGAGAACGTTCTTAAGAATGCTATACCCTTGAAATTTTCTAAGCTGTTAACAGCTCTGAACGAGGTTGCAAAAGCTCTTCCATAACCATATGTGGGATCAAAATGTTTGACGTTATCATCATCACAGTATAAGCATCCAACAAGTTTACCACTTTCATAAAACATCGCGGGACGAAAGAACCAGTGTCCAGCAGACAAAATTATGTAATCATGATATTCGATCTGTGAAGTCCATTCGACATCGAATTCATCGAGGTAGATATTCAGTGGTGCACCACTATTACTTGGACCATTTTCTTTTGTTTTCACAAGATACGGGGACCAAAACAAGGACAGGGTGAAGTTGTAATTTGTGTAGACTACCCGTTTGGTTTGTGGATCTGGTGAGTAGGAATGGTCCTCTGGGTACCCTACCTGAAATTTCAAGAAAAACCAAACTACATTAATGAGATTGTAATCTATTCAAGATCTACGTACACCAAGTAGAAATGATCCGAGAGCCAGTTAATTATCACGGGAAATCATATTGGTATCACAGACTTATGAATCAAGAACTATGCGAGAATATGTATGGAAAGTTAAATGAGTGTTACAAACTTTAAAAAGTAGTAGTACGTACCTTGGCAAGGAGGCACACCAAGGAAGCAAACTGATTTCTTCCAACAGAATCTCCAATAAATGCCAGAGACTTCCCCCTTAGAAGCTCCAAGAATTCCACCGGATCGAAAATGGGAAGTTCACATTCATTTGGTTTCCATCTCCATTTGGTAAAATCCAAGTTGGGTTTTTCGTATTTTATGCAATTCTGTTGCTCATGTATTGCTGAACATGTTGCATTAGTATAGTACGGAGCATTTTCTTCATCCCAGACCCATTTACCCGTAAAGAGATCGCATTTCTGCTTATTCTGATCAGTAGTACTACTTGGGGCCAAACTTACTCTCAACCCTTCGTCAACTACTGCATCTCGTGAAGAAGAAGAAGAAGAAACAGGTGAAGTAATTGAAGATGGGAGTACTACTGGTGATGAAGAATTAGAAACCCCGTTTGGTAGTAGATATGAAGGGTTATTATTTGTACTACGAAAAGGAGCACCATTTAGAAGAACAAACGTGATGATAATTGAGGTTACTAATAAGAGGGACGGTAGATATCGGATAGCAACATTAGTAAGATTGTTATGCTGTTTGTGTTGAATTTGATAATACTTGCCATCGACATCAATGGGAAGTTCTTGCAAGGATGAGTGATGTTTTTCCATGGAGAGTCAGAGACCAAGAGGAGGATGTTGAGAAACAATTAGTCGTTTCTTCGTTAATATTAATTATAATTATACATATAATCAAGAAGTCCAAGTATCGTACCAAAGTTTAATTTTCTTTTATCAAGATCTAAGAAAATTTAAACAAAATGCGATTTCCGTCTTTGGAGGCGTATCGAGACAGACGTAGAAGCTTCTGAGGTTTTAAATCCCATGTTAATGTAATGGGCAGGTGTGTGTCATATCAACCGAACCGTACATGCGTGAGCTAAGAGTTTTGTCACGTCATGCGTGACTTGTTTTATGCCGAAGGACCAAACAAAATCGAAATGCATTATGCATGTAACTAGAATTCTACATACCACAACTTAATCAAAATCCTTGAAGCCTGGATGAAGTAATGGTAAAGTAGGATGAGTAAGAAAAAGAAAACAGATCGTACAATGGGGAATGTTCACTTCCCTGGGTAAAACACTAGAGAATGCGAAGGAAAGAACAACGACACTCCACTCCCTGACAAATAGTACAAGGAAAGAAGCATTAAACTCTTAATCGTTCTAGCAAGTTAAGTCAATGATATAAATTGATATAACTAGAGACAACCTAAAACATTTCAATCCCGCTGATCACGGAGGAATCACCTTCTTAACTGCCAATGACCACCATGTAACAGAACGATGCAGTGCCCAATGTCAGGCTAAAAACCAATACCCTGTTGGACTCTCATTGGTTATATTACCGAAGTGGTACGCATCCCGCGGGTTATACCGAGTGAGAGAGTGCGGTGAGACTCCTCCCAACCCGGTGGTTTAGCAGGGATGGGTTTAGTGTAGGTCCCACCCCACAACCCGTCACCCGTGGGATATAAATCATTTCTGGGAAAAGGACAATAGTCCCACATCGCTAGATTCCGCATGATATGAGAGGACCGTTCCACTCATTGTCAATTGGTGTTGAGTTGGATGCCCGCAAATTTTAACACGATTATTTTATTATACCTCACTCCATTGGATGATTTATTTGTTTTATCCGTAGGCTATATGATGAGAGGATGGATGAAAAAAGTTTTGGTTACACCTGTAATAGCTAATTACCGACAGATAAAGGTAGCATCATCTCAAGCTAGGATGTACCCGAAGACTGATAGAAAAGAAGCAGGGAATCGATTCCTCGACCACGACACAGTAAAAGAGAAATCTACAACAGTGTTGCATGTGCTAGAATTCACATACCACAACTTAATCAAAATCCTTGAAGCTTGGAAGGAAACGTAAAGTACTAAAAAAGAAAAAGAAAACAGATGGTGAAATGGGGAGTATTCACTAGGTAAAACTAGGGCTCCACATAACCGATCCAACCCGTCGATTCAATCCGCACCCGCCGAATACCCGCATCCGATTCAACCCACCTAGGCATGGGTCGATTATGGATGAGGCACGCGAGAACCCACCGTATGTTGGGTCGGTTGCGGGTAGAAACTTCCGTCACCTGAACCGATCCATCCACCCGCCCAAAACTATTCCTGATCCTTTGATTATCTAATTCTAACCTAGAATAAATCGCAGTCGTTGAAGAGATGAAATAAAAGACCTAACCTAATCGCATTTTTCACGAAACCCTTCTTTTCCGCCTCTTCTCTCCTTCTCAGACAGTCAGACTCCATTTTTCACGAAACCCTTCTCATCTCTCAAATCAGATTCGCTTTGTGGATCACCGGCATCACCAGCAGCAAACCAATAACGGAAGGTAAGACTAGGAACCGCTGTACACTTGTAATTTTTTGATTATGTGATTTCTTGTGATTTTCAATTTAGGGTTTATCTGTTTAGGGTATTGTTTTTTAATTTTAGTTTGGGGTTTATCTGCTTTATGTAATCTGAGTGCTTATACTGGTGATTTCAATTAGGGTGTGATGAATTACTTGTTTTTTATTTCAATTAGGGTACTGGTGATTTCAATTTCAGTCTCTTATTTGATTCATTGATTTTTTTTTTGTTACAAATATGGAAATATTCGTGTGATAGCTCATGTGCGCATGGTTCATTGATTAGAACTGAAGAAGACCGAAAGTCTTGGAATTGAAAAACAAAGGTTCATTGATTACTTTGTCTGCTGAAACAGACATAGGTCAGTCATCAACAATGATTCAGTTAGCATGCTTTCAAGATTGATTCAATACTAGTTGTTATAACTAGTATTGAATGAGCTAGTGTTGTTGTTGATGATGCCAAAGATATGGGTTTCCATAAATTGTTGTTGTTTCCTCTGCATTGGCTTTGATGGTGTTGGCATGTCTTTGATTACTTTAGGTTGGTGTGGTTTCTAAGTTTGAATCTTGAAGACAGCAATAAAGCCACAACTTGGCCACACACTTTAGTTTACAAGTAATTCAGCTTTGTTGTTTATCTTTTTATGTTGGTCCTGTTAACTTTCGAAGTTGTGTTGATCACGTAATATCAATAGCTTCACTAGTTCTGACTTTATTATGAGTGAAGCTTGATTCTCTTGTTGGTGAAGGGGGACTGTCTCATAATGTGTTTGGTATACTTTATTGGAAATATGAAATGATATTTGAGTTTGTTGATGTTCTGTAAATCATCCGTACAATGTGGGTGTTTGCTTGTCACAATGGATGCAGAGCTATTTGGTGACCTTGATGCTTCTTCCATCGTCATAGATGATTGATTCCTATTGGCTTAGACAAGGTAATGACGCCAAGGGTCATTGTCAGTAGCTTGATCTTTCTGAGTTCATTGTTTGTCTGTTTCATCTTTGTTATTGTAACTAATTTACATACTTCGTTTTATTTCAGGCTTTCAGCGCATTCGGAGGTAAAACATCCACATCTTTTCTGCTGGTCGCTTTATATGATCTTAGGCTTTAGTATAGTAGGCAATACTCAATATTAATGCACTCTTTTATCTTTTGAGCTTTGAAAAATTGAATTTTGTTCTTGTTATTGTTAGCTTTATCACTTTGGAGTTTGCAATTTTGCATCAACTTCTTACTTCTCTGGATTTTTATTATGTAAACACTTTGTCAGTAACTGTAACTGTATTACTGTAAATATGTAATGCTCATTTTATTTTATGGGTGGGTAACCCGCCACCAACCCGACCAAAACCCGCCGTAATGTGGGTCGGGTGAAAACCGACCCATTGTGATGTTGGGTCGGTTGCGGGTGACAACTTCTATTACCCGCCATCAGTGGGTTAGGTGGTGGGTGAGGTCAAAATCGACCCAAACCGACCCATGTACAGCCCTAAGTAAAACACTAGAGACTAGAGAGAATGTGAAGGATAGTCCCAAGCAAATACTATGGGAAGGAAAGAACAGTAACAAGGGAAAGAGACCAGAGAGCATTAAACTCATTCATTCATGTGGCAGTTTCTTGATTGTTCTAGTAAGTTAAGTCAATGATATAACTAGAGAGTAGAGACAGCCCAAAACATTTCAGGAATCATTTTTTTGGCAAAGACTACGGGCTTTCATTATTTTCAACGGAAAATGGATCATTTGTCCAAATATTTTTGAAACATGGTTCAAATGGACGAGTAAAAATTATTATGGGTGAAATGGACACCGAAAAATAGCAAGGATGAAACTGGATTCATCCTGACTTAAACTTAAAAAATAGCAAGGATAAAACTGGATGCATCCTGATGTAAATTAAAAATAAAAAAAAAATATTTGGAAATGGGTAGGATGAAGCCGTTTACATCCTTACTATTTTTACATTTTTGTCCATTTAAACAGTATAAAAATCTAAATGTTCTTTTCACCCAGAAATTGTTTATTTTGGTCTTTTTAACCAGTTTTGTATATTTTCAAACACGTGGTCGGTGATTATATAAATTTTAATCAAACAACCAATCTTCTGGCAGTAATGTTGTTTTCCGTAAACAAATGGGTGAACGAGATTTTAAGTACGTTGGAAATTAGCCACAAAGGCACAAACCACTTGTACCTTGTAAAGCACGGGATATTTTCTTGTTGAACCATCTTTTAGTTTACCTAATTATTATTCCGTAGATTGGTGTTAATATCATCATATAGGACGTATTACTTTGAGTCATTTTACCCATATAGATCACGGGATGATACTGGACTTGATAGTGGTTCTGCATTGTTTTCATAGAAAAAGCACAACAACGACAAAGGGTATATAGACAACTATAGTTAGCAAAGTTATCATAGGGTAAGACACCGCATCCCCACTTGAATGGCACCTTTAACTAACAATTTTGAAGGGCTCCAGGTCCCCCGATTTTATCTTTCAAGCGCAGTTTAAGAGGGAATTCTAGTAATCTAATCTTTATTTAGCTTGTTCTGTATTCTTTTTTCTGTTAGCCTCTTACTATTTGTAAGTTGCTCCTTGAACATTCTTTTTTCTTCTAATAATCTTCTTCTTCATCATTTATATATATATATATATGTTTTTATGTTTTCTAAGCACCAACTAGATTTTATGCCCGTGCCACGCCCGGGCGGCTTCGCAAACTTGGTTCACCAATTGAATCTACAACTACAAATAGAATGGCATAGTTATGCACCAACTACAAATACAATGCATCACTGCCTCTTTCTTTGAGCCATATTTTTGATTTGGTAAAGCTCGGCTTCGCCTCGCCTCTCCCAGTCCCAATATGATCTGGTACAAATATAATGCATCACTGCCTCTTTATTTGGACCATATTTTTGATTTGGTAAAGCTCGGCTTCGCCTCGTCCCGATTTGATTTGGTGAAGCTGGGCTTCGGCTTCGCCTCGCCTCTCCCAGTCCCGATATGATTTGGTAAAGCTCGGCATCGGCTTCGCCTCCCCCCTCCCCCTACCCTACCGATTTGATTTGGTAAAGCTCGGCTTCGCCTCGCCCCGATTTGATTCCGATGCATTTTTGATTTAGTGTCGCCAAGTTTCTGCATAAAATTGGGACGCCTGAATTCGGCTTCGCTAACATTCATCGTTACAATAAGACATCCGACTCAAACCCTTAGTTCATTACACAAAACAACTTAATGTTCCAAGCATGAAAACATGTACGTCCTTATTTGACAAATTAGGTAAATACCATAATTACTTTTTTAAAATTTAGATTATCATTATGAAATGTTTTTAAACTCAGCTACATATTAGTCCTTTTACACACTAATATCTAAACAATTAAGAGCTAAGCTTTATTTTCCTTAGCAGCAGAACCATCCTGCCGAAGTCGTTTAGTTTTTCAAGTAGACGCACCATCATCCTGTCGAAGTCGTTCGGTTTTCTAAATAGGCGGCGTGTCCAAACTTTTATTCAGGAGGTGTATCATGGCAAACACTACTGGCATGTATAATACCATGGTGGTTTATTTTCCACTAAATTAGTATGTGAACTGTAATATTTTCTAACAGTGAGAACTACAGGTTGAGATATAATAAAAATAAATTTACTAATTACATATGATATACAGAATCCCAATACAGAATCCCAATACCTACAACCGGCGATATGGCAAACAAAGATGGATCAAATTAATCAACTAAAACAAAACTAATGATTTACAGAAGTATCCATAAATTGATCAATGTTTTTCCACTCTTTCAGTAACGGCAACAATAGTTTTTCCCTTATCAGCCTACTTAATTTAGTAGTTTAAAATCCAAGCAACAAATAACCTAGCTAAAAAACCATCGGTAACTATCTGATGATCTAGCCTTCCACAACATGATACACCAAGCAGGTAAACCATGTAAACAACATAGGTGAAGGGAAGGTATTGTGACCAACTTATATAGCAAATGGTATCCATATTAAGTAATTATATAATTTTTGAATCCCCTAATTCAAAAATTGTCTAAGCATTGTGATGTCTACAGGTGTAATTTGTGAGTATCACTGGATCAGTTAATGGAATTCCATAACAACAGTAAATTAATTATAATATGGAATATCCTTGTAAACCAAGTGCAGAACATGTTTGTAAACCTGGTGAGGACACTTTGAGGTTGTGGAGCTGCTTCTTCTCCCTCTTCTTTGAATTCCTTTTATTTATCTTGTGCAACCACGTTGCAAGGTTTTCATCATTTTCAGCTTTCTCATCTTTTCCTAAATCATTTCCACAATCTGCAATTTCCCCATTAATTAGAATTATGACATTGAAGCGAATTGTATGAATATTTGCTAAATTAGTCTCGTCGTTCTGTAAGTAAGAAAAAAGAAAATTGGTATATTAATTTGTGGCTCCAAAAATATTATAGAACACCAAAATGTTAATCCAATATTCGTTGCCAAGTAGTAATGCAGACTAAGGCCCACACAAGATTATATGTCTAGAACTTAAATCTTAGCGGTGATCGTTTCAAACGATTCGTTTGTATGCATGCTTAAGAGTCCACAGAAAGAAAGACAGTGAACAATCAAAGAACAAATCATTAAGGTTTTAATTTCCTAGATCATAATGTAGGATTTTGTTAGGAAGGGTTTCATAATTTTGATGTTTTAATTGGTGCCCTTGACCATCCTACATGTTTTTCTTCTTTAAATTATTCTAGACACATATTGCATCAATCAATACACTCTTATCAAAATTAAAATAAGGAAATTTCAACAATCTGTTAGTTTTGACGGTAGCTTAGTAATCACTATAATTTCATCCACCACCAAAAGACAAACTAAATTGATCGCAAACTGAGGCACCCAAACAAATTAAGCAAGAATACAGAGAGCCTTTATACTGGGAAGTGAACTCATTGGGCAGCAACTTTTAGAACGATTTAATTTATCCTTAGAAAAATAATGGGCTATCTAATATCATGGTAATGTGAAAGCTTTCAACTTTATATATATATACTAACGTCAATACTGACCATTTACACAGCTAAACATCACCTTGCAGCTGATTATATAATTAGCTATCCCAGTCCCACGCAACTCCAGTAAACTTTTCCCCACCAAATTCAGCACCTTTTGTGAAAATGTTTCCCCACCAAATGTACTCTCTGACTAACATGTGGTCTGCAATTGGACACAAAATTCATGAGATAAATATACTAACTCCATAAACTTCTGCCATAGTAATGAAGGTCAGAGAGTATAATATGGAGTAAAAAAAACCAAATCAGTTAGATATAAAATGAATTATTGTTGACTAAAAGCTTCCATAGTAACTCCATAAACTTCTGCTATTATAATCTACTTTATATACATCAAAATAAAAAGTTGCTTTACTACTGGAGTTTATTTACAGATTTGTGTTCAAACAGAACCGGCGCAAGAAAACATTCAAAGGGTATCCAGATTCTTGATGTTGATGTTTTGTATAAACCTTGTTGATAAATAACAGTAGACACATACCTATAACACCAGAACAAACATGTTTAAATTCTGAGTAGTCCAGCTTGCGGCTTGCCAGTAAAAATTGAGAGAGCGTTGATCACCTTATCTTCTGTTATTTTTCCTCCGGCAAGTAGACCTATGTGATTTGCTGGCATACACAATATAAACCATGAGTATCTAAGGAGAATATCATAATGCTACAGTTACCACATCTAACTCAAATACAACATATACCACCCCTTCTACCAAGGTCAAAAAAGGCTGAAATTTCAAAATGCTTATATTACACAACCAAAACTCCACCCAAAGGTTTTTCATTTCAGCTGCCACTTCTGTTGACATGAAAATTATGGGTCGGATAAAACCATGGATGATATAGTTATATATTTGTTTTGAGCCGCTTAACCTCCATAACCACATCCATCACAGACACTTCCATCATATATATCAGCAACCAATCACCAAAATTTTTGTGTCAACAAATTTACCGAACAAAGTTTCATTATTAAGCTCAATATACAACTGCATTAGTTGTTGCTTACAAATCTATCGATCCCCTAGTTTTCTAGGTATAATCTTGATTCTATGAATGAGGAACTAATTATTACTAACAGAGGTATATAATTTTATCGGACAATTGTGAAATGAAATGCGAACCTTCCATTGCTTTTGCACCCTAATACCAAACTCATGAGAATGAAGAGGAAAAATCCATGCTATATACCTCATTGGTTCACGAAGGAATATCATCCATTAAGTGCATATATACCAATCCATACACCTCTTTGGGTTTATCCAGACTTCTAAGTCTTTTGAAGCATTAGCTTGATCACCTTTTGTCGTGAATCAGTGCATAACTGCCTGTGTTTTTCCAAGGCATAATATAATTAGGGAAACAAAGATCGTTATGCGCCACCACTGAATAAGCAATGTCTACACATGCAAGTGTTAATATATATAATGTGAATTTTTTCAAACCTTCTGGACAATCTCTAAGACATATTAAGCTGCAAGACTGTTTGTCTGGCCTGTTTATCATGGAATCAAAACAATGCTTAGAGACAAAACCACATAATCACAAAATTTACAGATAAATAAAGAGTAAAGAGAATCATACCTCAAACTTGTGACTCTAGTAGGAGTAAGGATGAAGAGTGGTGCCTTCATTTCTATAACACCACCTGACTCACAAACCGCACCTTATTGTATTAAAGGGGTTTTAAACAAAGGTGCAGAATGCTGCGCATCCAAAGTAGTTTTAATGATAATAAACATTTAGCTGAGTACACAAAAGATATCCCTTATTTACACACGGGTTGTAATGACTACCTATTTACAACATGTCGAGTCATAGGATAATTTGTGAGTACAGACAGCATCACCCAAGAAGATTTTTTTTCTATCATGTGCATAAAGAAAAAAAAGGAAAAAACAGAATTTTAGGGTTTTTAGAGATCGGAAACCATCCGTACCAAGACATTGACTGAGCAGAACAATTCACAAAATAAAAAATCAACAAACCCTTTGCTAATATTAATAACATGCCACTAAAAATTGAAGAATCCTAATAATTATTAAACTTTGCACCAGAACACTTTTTTGGAGTCTAAGTCATTTGATTAAGGTGACATTTGTGTTTCCTCCCCTACTTCTTCTGTACTTACCATTCATCTTTGAACAGAACCATGAAAAAAAAGGAACAAACATCATGAGCGATTTTAAACCTTGGAAAACCTTCAGCGTGTGACATCAAAAATTATAGAATCACCAATATCAAACCGTTCAAAAGAAGAACCATAAAATCAACAGAGATGAATATATTTTCCTTCAATGGAAATAAATATCACTAATAACGTCAAACCGTAAAAAGGAAGAACCATAATAGTAGGAAGAGAGAAGGAAAAATCTCACCTGCAACCTTCACTACTGCCATTAATGGAACCTTAAACCTGTCTAAAAAAGGAGAACCCTAAATCAACACAGAAGAATTATGGCTGGTTTTAGGTTTCTTTTTAGGTTTCCGCACATAGAATGTGTTCTTCAGTAAAAGAAAACCTAATGATGATTTGTTCTCTATAGAAGAAAACCTAGGTTTGTTCCTAGTGTTTCTTTTTTCTTTTTTTTTTCTTTTTTTCTTTTTTTGGTTACCGGGATGATAAATATAAAAATTATTTTTTTTAGCAAAAAAACGCCTTGTTTTTCTCTCCTTTGAGGAAAAGTGGAATGGAGCAATTCTAAGCGTGGGTGAGGGTCACCGTTCAACGTGGAGCCTTATGAGCTTAGAATTTTAAAGGAGTTAGATTACCGTTGTTTCCGACCGATCCATATATCCTTTTTTTTACCGTTTCAAGATCCAGAAGACCGATTATATTTGTCATTTTTTTTCTTTTCGAAGAGAAGGTTATATTAAAAAGAAAAAAAGGAAACCAAGGATCAAGCCAAGGTTAATACAAGGAAATTACATACACATTAGAGTATCCCAATTACTCCAAATTAATCTAGGATCAACATACTTAAAAGTATCGTTGTCACAAGACCATAAGACTACCAATTGCTTAACCAAATCAATGTTTTCTTACATACATATTTGTTATTGTTCTTTTGATATCTTTAGTTTTAGCTTCTGTTATCTTAATTCAGAATTTGTAAACAATTTTTGGTTATATTTTTTTCAGGATTCCATTGCTGCTTTGGGCAGTGATTCAAATATTTTTTGTTTTGTATCAACTAAAATCGGTTTGGCCTGTTAATGTGGATATTCAAAAAAACCTTATTTTGCATCAAACAAAAACTGTTTGGCCTATTGAATGCCTTTAGAATGATCCCCTGGAAGATGAAGTTCTATTATTGAGATGGAGCGTAATCGTACAAGTGTTGGTCAAGAGTTAGTGGAGACTTTAAAATTTTGATGATTGCATTGTAATCTTATCATCAAATCCTGTAATGATTTCAGTTCATGTGTTATTCTCTCTAGTCCAATAAAGTGCAACTGGATCTAGTATGAACTGGCGCTCAGAACGTATATGGATAGAACTTATAGTGAGGTCTCGAAAAACAAGTAATTTATGCTGGGCATGTATCCTTCTTTTAGGTTTACTAGGGTTCTTGTTGGTTGGAACTTCTAGTTATCTTGGTTGGAATCTTATATTCTTATTCCCGTATCAGGAAATCCTACTTTTTCCACAAGGCATCGTTATGTCTTTCTGTGGGATCGTGGGTCTGTTCATTAGCTCCTATCTATGGTGCACAATTTCGTGGAATGTGGGTAGTGGTTATTACCAATTCGATCTAAAAGTATGAATATGTTAGAAATGTAATTCCTCTTATTTACTTTTACTGCTTTGCTTGTCATGTACTAGTATTATTACCATTATCCTTTTGTATTTTATCTCTTCCGAATATCCCGTGGATTATGCCTTTAGGTTTAGTCTCATTCCTTACGTGTTGTCTTATAATGTAAGTCTGATCGGTCTCTTTCAGACAACTATTGTCATCAATAATAACTCTTATAACTTCATTAGATACCTCTGTCCATCGTCGATATGTCTGCTCATCATTAGTCAACATCGATATCACTGTCTTATATCATCAATATCTCTGATCCATCATGTTAGGAATGTAATTCCTCTTATTTACTTTTACTGCTTTGCTTATGCTGGATAAGTCTGGATCCGAGAGCACCAAAAATGAAAGGTACATCTCTGTTTTGAGTAGAGAGAACAAAGTTATCATATTCCCTACCAACTCCATTCAAGGTGTACATGATGAGATCTGATTCAGGAACATGCTCATTGATTGTAGTTAAGGAATCAGTAATCTCTTTAAAACGTTGTAAGTACACAGACATGGAGTCAGATTCTTTAAGAATATTTTAAAGTTAGTTTCTAAGCATATTTTTTCTAGCAACAAACTGATCTGAAACTCTTTTTTCAGAGAGAGACATACT
The DNA here is from genome assembly GCF_003573695.1 of Papaver somniferum. Taxonomy (NCBI): domain Eukaryota; kingdom Viridiplantae; phylum Streptophyta; class Magnoliopsida; order Ranunculales; family Papaveraceae; genus Papaver; species Papaver somniferum. The sequence goes on from NC_039364.1 coordinate 133,981,267, forward strand.
TGCTTAGATGTAGAGAGTCCAAGAACTTAAGAAGAAACAAAAAGTTTTAAAGTAACATTTAAACAGTTCATAACATAACAATCTCATTTTCTCAATTTAATATAAGCAACATTGAGAACCTCTTTGTCTCCAGCAAGAATAGATGGTCAAGGTGGTGCATTAGATCCATCTATAAAACCAAACAGATTTGTACTTATGAGAATGGACTCCATCTGATCTAGATAGTTCGTATCACACTCCAACTTAACAGAGATGTAGTTAACTATGTTTGCGAATGATAAAGGTTGAAAAGTAACATCAAAGTCTTGTTGAGAAGTAACTTATTAAGAGGGTTATTAAGTGGTGTAGTCATGATGAGGTGTTGATGATGAAGTAGTGACGGTGACGGCGGCAGTAATACATAGATCCCGGGAAAAGAATTATCATTTTCCTTCTGATACCATGATATAACAAAGATGTTGATGATGTAAGATAGTGATATCGATGTAGACTAATGATGAGAAGATATATCGATGATTGACAGAGATATTTAATGAAGTTATAAAAGTTATTATTGATAATAAAAGTTGTCTGAAAGAGACCGACCAAACTTACATTTATTGGAAAACACCTAAGAACGGAAATTAACCCTAACGGCATAATCCACATAATATTATAAAGAGATAATATACAAAGGGATAACGGTTATAATTGTTTGTACCCAAAATTAATTCTAGGCACAAAACACGATTGTGATGATGATTTGATGTGAAATTAGGGCTAAAAACACATAAAGATAAATAGACACAAAGAATTTAACGTGGTTCGGCCATTGATGCCTACGTCCACAGATGAATCCCCGTAAGGAGAAATATTGTATTGAAATGAGATTACAATAATTGTGGTATGGTTAGATAACCAGAATCCCCCCCTTTTGAGTTGGATTTTGGCCCTATTTATAGGCAAAAACCCTAATCTGGTTCCATAATAACCCTAGATTTGTAGTTATCCAAAATAAGCACCTGGATTTGTACTTATCCTTTAATATTTGCGTCTATCCTTGAAGATCCATGTCTATCTCTCAAGATTTGTATCTATCTTGGAAGATCTATATCTATCTTTCAAGATTTGTGTCTATCTCAAAATGACTTCCATAATAAGTCTTTTGGGCTTCTAATAAGATGGACCGGGCTTCCATAATAAGCCATGGTTATCTTAAATAAACTGACGGGTTTCTATGATAAACCATACGGGATTCTCCAATAAACCGTATTTCACCGTTGTGCAATAGCTTGTGTCGTACACACATGCACCATTTTAATGGGGTACAAACATCGCCCCCTCTTAATTCTCAACTTGTTGAAGAATTAAGAAGTTAGTTTTTCCTCCGTGTCGATCATTGATGATGTAACTTGCCCCCAAGCGTGAGTAGAAGACGCCCCCAACTGTAATAACCTGCAATAAAATTTGCTCACGTGCTAGAAGAGAATTTTTGCCACGTGATGGACTTGTGATGCTCGAGAGCTAGTCGAGTCTTGAAAGGAATGTAGTATGTGCTCGCGGCTGGGGAAAGGATATTTGCTCGCAATGTAACAAGGCTGAAGCGCTCGCTGCTCGGGCAGGCTGGCTATTGCTTGTGTTGAGTACGAGTCTTTGAAACAATATCGGGCATTGGGCTCATTGTCGAGAATTTGTGCGAACCAACACCAGGTGTTGGGCTCGTTGTCGAGACTTTGTGCTTGCCAAGGTGCAAGTCTTTTTACTCGCGTGCAAGGCGAGGATTTATGTTTGCGATAAGAGCAAGACTTATGTGCTCACGTGCAAGGTGAGGCTTTAGATGTTTGGGAAGTGATGCAAGGATAAACATTGAAGGGTCTATGTAATCCTCATCTCGAACTTGATCATTTCGCGATCCATCATGTTTCTTTGATAAACCGAATTGGGTTTCCATTATAAGCCATGTGGGTTTCCACAATAAACCAATTGGTTGGTTTCTTCAATAAACCATCGGACTTCCTTAATAAGCCATGTGGGTTTCCTCAGCAAACCCACGGGTTGGTTTCCTCAATAAACCTACGGACTTCCTTAATAAGTTCGGTTGGGCTTCCTCAATAAGCCATGTGGGTTTCCTCAGTAAACCCACGGGTTGGTTTCCTCAATAAACCTCTGGACTTCCTTAATAAGTCCAGTTGAGCTTCCTCAATAAGCCATGTGGGTTTCCTCAATAAACCCACGGGTTGGTTTCCTCAATAAACCTCCGGACTTCCTTAATAAGTCCGGTCGGGCTTCCTCAATAAGCCATGTGGGTTTCCTCAATAACCCACGGGTTGGTTTCCTCAATAAACCTCCGGACTTCCTTAATAAGTACGGCTGGGGTTCCTCAATAAGCCATGTGGGTTTCCTCAATAAACCCACGGGTTGGTTTCCTCAATAAACCTCCAGACTTCCTTAATAAGTCTGGTTGGGCTTCCTCAATAAGCCATGTGGGTTTCCTCAATAAACCCACGGGTTGGTTTCCTCAATAAACCTCCGGACTTCCTTAATAAGTCCGGCTGGGCTTCCTTAATAAGCCATGTGAGTTTCCTCAATAAACCCACGGGTTGGTTTCCTCAATAAACCTCCAGAATTCCTTAATAAGTCCGGCTGAGGTTCCTCAATAAGCCATGTGGGTTTCCTCAATAAACCCACGGGTTGGTTTCCTCAATAAACCTCCGGACTTCCTTAATAAGTCCGGATGGGCTTCCTCAATAAGCCATGTGGGTTTCCTCAATAAACCCACGGGTTGGTTTCCTCAATAAACCTCCGGACTTCCTTAATAAGTCCGGTTGGGATTCTTCAATAAGCCATGCAGGTTTCCTCAATAAACCCACAGGTTGGTTTCCTCAATAAACCATCAGACTTCCCGACTGTCCGTCGCAGCGTGCCTATGATGACCCCGTTCTTTTACGATCATCTTGCCGCGAATTTAGCGTAGCTAACTTTTCAGAGTGCACCCGGGTTTATATCAACATTTCTAAGTATATAGAGCAATTATACTTAAAATTTCCATGCACCCTCATATTGCAGGTGCCTAGCACACTAGAAACACGTTCGAAGTACCAATAATGTACTAAAAAATTTCTTATATAAATTTACTCACGTACCAGCATGTGAGGCTTGACGTATATATGTGCTCTCTGTTAGCACTTCCTTGTTTTTACATGGAGTTAGTGACCATCCACTTTGTTGTTTCTCTTTCATAGAATAACATTTTATTTATCTGTTTTCTACTTGTTCGAATGCAGGAACCACCAGTAGCTAAGGAGGCACGTTAATTGCCCAGCTACTTCGGTCTTGCTTTGGCACATTTTGCTCCATCTCTTTGGTAAGATATTTCCAGAACTCACTCGAATGCAGGCTGCTACCGTAACTTGTTAGGCACAGTGATTGCCTACATGCTCTCACACTGGCGTTGGATTTTCTGACTCAAACCCATTCGAATAACGAATATACGACAATCTCCGGTATACAGGTCGACCGGCTATAGATTTTTTGTCATAGATTTCCTTTTGCTTCATCTTTTATTGAAACATTTTACTCTTATTCTTGAAGTACTTCTTTCAAAACACATTTTTTTTTTCTTTTTTCTAGAAAAACATTGCAACTATTTCCTTGACAAGCAAAGCACTTCGTTTTTGTTTTCCTCTTTATTAGAAAGACAATGCAAGTATTTCTTTAATAAATACATGTGAAAGTGCCCTAAATTGTGATTATAAACTCGATTTGTAATGTAACAATCGATGAGGACTTACCTCCCCAGGCGTTCGCTCCTTCAACCTTAGTCGCCCCCATTACTTGCCATGATACTGAAAAATATGTCTTATATTGTTCGACTTTTTTAAACAATTTGCTTTTGATTGCATGCTTGGGGTCACTTTAGCCGCCCCCAATATCTGTAGAAAATATTCCCAAATAGAAAAAACGCCCCCATGTGAAGCAGGAACTAAATCTATTATATCCGTTCCTCTCTTTCTAAATGGCAATCAGATTATGATCAAGTATCTTTTCCGTTGCCATCTCTATTTCTGGGTCCATCGTGATTTTCCTTTTTGAAATAGCCTAAAACATGTTGTCTTGGTGTGGCATGTCCCTCGATTCCGGACCCTTTCGTCGTACGTGACAACTTTTCTTTCTTTGCTTATTTTTCTTATCTTCAATTGAGCATCTTGCTATCAAAACTCAAATCCAGCGAACTTTGAATTCGATCATGTTGTTATCCACGAACCTCAAACTCGATCAAGTTGTTGCCCCAAGTGCACACAAATGTTTCTCGAACAAAGAAATTTGTGCTTCCATTCTGTAGGGAATTGAAAGACGATTTAAACGAGCCAAAAATCACTCAATTCGAACTTAAAACGAAGAAGTTATTGACGAAACAATATTTGCATGAAACACGCGTGAAGAATTGAGTCATGTTTTATTTCACATGTGATGGTTTGCACAATTGGTTGAGATTGTTGAACACGAGTTGCTGGTCACGTGTTCGAACCCCACCTCCTGCACACTTTTTTCATCTTTCCCCTGACTGGATCTTAATGCTGACATGGCAGTCAATGACTTGACCGGTGCTTTTGACATAGCGGTGTAATGCTGACATGGCACTAGGCATACGTAGACATATGCTGATGTGGCACGATATTTCTGATGTGTCATCATGCTGACGTGGTATTTGCTGACATGGCTCGAAATAGCTGACGTGGCATTGAACATGATGAAGTGGTACTCCAACGATGACGTGGTATCTAAGTGCCAAACACGTGTTGCTGACGTGGTACCATAACTGTGCTGCCATGGATACAATGCTGACTGGACATGAATCGCTGACGTGGCAGTGGCCATCGATGATTAGTCTGTTTGGCATGGGATAGTCATTTAGACAAGTCTTTTCATCAGTAAGTAGTCAATTAGACCACTCTCTTCAATTAGTCTGTGTGCAGTGGACCAGGATGTCCTACTCATGTGCAAGACGCCTATTTCAGCCTTGGTTTCTGAGCTGGTCCGCGATTCCTTGTTGCTGGCGTCTGGCAAGCTTGTTTGGTTCTTTGTTCTTTTTTCCGGAAAACTTTGGATCAACAATCAGGCTTCCTCTTAATAATGAACAGATCTCCTAGGTCTTCACTTTTCCATGACCGGAATTCCTTAGTGTGAAGCTGCAATATAAAGATGCCAGCTTCCCTGATGCATTCGCAGCCAAACTTTCAGGAATGTGTACAAATTGATGAGCCTACAAAGTGCATACAGATGTATACAGACTCCGCGTTGTCAGGCCTTTATTGGACTGCAGCTGCTTTGTGGTGTTATGGTGATTTTGAGTCTGCAACCGTTCTGTCCTGCTAGACGCGCTTCAAGAAGATTGTCTCCGGGACCGCTCTTTCATGGTTCTGGCCAGGATACCGCTTGTTCTTCCAGCGCCGCTACGCTCTCTCAAGTTTGAATCTTTCGTCCATGACCTTGTATGACTGATGTAATCGATCTGCGCTCTTTTGCTCGTCTTCCATCTTGTTGCATAGCCGATCTATGAACCTTAGTATAGACAATTATATGCCAACGGACAATTCATTTGTTGTTCGGGTTTGCACCCTTAGGATAACAGCTTGTGGCATCTGTGATGTCAATTGTTCGTCCAACGCTTGCAAGGGAAATGACATGGATCTGTACTCCCCGTTGCTTGTTATTGCAGAATATGAAGAAACTTGGTTCGGGATTTTTTCTGAAAATAGTTCAACTAGCGTATAGCCATATGCCATCCAACTGAACATAACTCTTTTTGAGGTAAAAGACGTGATCAAGAATACAAGCTTCAAGATTAGAGCTGTAGTGAGTTGAGCTTTTAACTGGTGCAAGATAGGCCGTTAACTGCGAGCATTCAAGCTGGATCTCAAATTATACCCCATCGTACAAGGCGTGTTTAGTTTCGGTCACGTCTGGTGTTGACCTGAGATGTCTAGTGCCAACAGCAGGGTGACGCTTTGAGGTGCTCAAGCCAGAATAAAACTTATTTTGCGCAGCAGTGACCACCTAGAATCCTAGATCCTTGTTCACGTTGAACATCATCAAGTCAAATATAATATAATAAGATAATATTCCAAAACAAACTACGTAAGAATTAATTAGTGGAAGTGCATCATCCATCAATAATGCATATTAATTGGGGCTCATCATTCATGTGAAAATAATACATGATAATATGGCAGACAGTTTGATTGAGCTTTTAATAATATAACATGATATGCTAAGATCCATAGGTTTAATCATTCATATTATCCCGTCAAGCCACAATCTGTAAGAAAACTAATTATTTAGGACGGATGATACTTAGCTTGTTTTTGTGGTATCTCAAGCCTTATTCCTTTACTTGTCGTTCTCGCTTAACCCTTCGTTCATAGCTGCCGCCCTTTCAAGACCCGCAAATACCCGGGATTTACTGGAAGTTGGGTATTCATGTTTCAAACGATGACTTCGATGATTGTGGAAAAATCTTTTCCCGGGCAGTGACGCTAATATTTATACCTAAAATTAATTCTAGGCACAAAACACGATTGTGATGATGATTTGATGTGAAATTAGGGCTAAAAACACATAAAGATAAATAGACACAAAGAATTTAACGTGGTTCGGCCATTGATGACTACGTCCACGGATGAATCCCCGTAGGGAGAAATATTGTATTGAAATGAGATTACAATAATTGTGGTATGGTTAGCTAACCAGAATCCCCCTCTTCTGAGTTGGATTTTGGCCTCTATTTATACGCAAAAACCCTAATCTGGTTCCATAATAACCCTAGATTTGTAGTTATCAAAAATAACCACCTGGATTTGTACTTATCCTTTAATATTTGTGTCTATCCTTGAAGATCCATGTCTATCTCTCAAGATTTGTATCTATCTTGGAAGATCCATATCTATCTTCAAAGATTTGTGTCTATCTCAAAATGACTTCCATAATAAGTCTTTTGGGCTTCTAATAAGATGGACCGGGCTTCCATAATAAGCCATGGTTTTCTTAAATAAACTGACGAGTTTCTATGATAAACCATACGGGCTTCTCCAATAAACCGTATTTCACCGTTATGCAATAGCTTGTGTCGTACACACGTGCACCATTTTAATGAGGTACAAACAATAATACTAGTACATGACAAGCAAAGCAATAAAAGTAAATAAGAGGAATAACATTCCTAACACCAACTCTCTATGTGGATGACATCCTCCTCATTGGAAGCTCTAGTTCAGTTCTGTCCACTGAAGATGAATACAAGGCTATTTCTTGTCTGGCTATGAAGTTATGTGGCTTGCAACCTTGCTTGATGAACTACACATTCCTGTATCTACTCCTCGTCATCTGTTCTGTAACAACTTAGGAGCTACAACTCTTGCCTTGAAACCGGTCTTCCATGCACGTACAAAGCACATTGAAATCACCTATCATTATATCTGGGACCTGATTCAAGCCGGTACTGTGGATCTCGAGTTCATCTCATCTGCTCTTCAGATTGCTGACATATTGACAAAAGGGTTACTACTGCCTATGTTAGCTAGTCTACATGACAAACTAATGCAATTCACCTCTTCTTCTGCCTCAGTTTGAAGGGGATTGTTAAGAATGGAATTCCTCTTAGTTACTTTTACTACTTTGCTTTTCATGTACGAGTATTATTACCGTTATCCTTTTGTATCTTATCTCTTTAGAATGTGTTGTGGATTATGCCTTTAGGGTTAGTCTCCTTTCTTTGGTGTTGTCCTATGAAGGTAAGTCTAATCGGTCTTTTTTAGACAACTCTTATCATCAATAATAACTCTTATAACTTCGTTAAATATCTCTGTCAATCATCGATATATATGTTCATCATTAGTTTACATATTACTGTCTTACATCATCAATATCTCTGTTCTATCAGCATAGCGTGTATTTTCCTGGAATAAATCGCCGTATCTTTCTTTGATTCCGTATAACAGACGTCCAATCGATTATAATCGAAATTAAAGAGGGTTTGTTCCCTCGGCGTGTCCTTTATATGAAAATTAGAGGTCATTGAGCCATTCCTTTGACTCGTACTGATGAATATCTGACTCCATGAGAAATTGAACAAAAAGTGGCGGAATTGGCCTATTTCTTACGTGTACCAATAACGTCCACTAATTAAGTTTATCAATATTTCATTGAACTATATATGAAGATTAACGTTGATTCAACAGTAAAAGACTCATCCTCTTCGACTTGGTTGCTACCTGTTTGTGCAAGCATAAATCTTACCAACATGATCAGATGATGATTGATAAAATACGAATAAAACATGAATTAATGAATACAATACATATAAAGAAGACCAGAGACTTTACGTGGTTCGACAAGTTATGCCTACATCCACGGAAGAATCCCTATAAGAAATATATTTTACTGATGATGATAACACAATGGTTGATTGTTCTCTTCTAGGGTTTCTTGGTGTATTTTCGTGTGTCCTTTTAAGATTCGATGTATTTATACAATTATGCAGGCTTATATTCCAAGTATTATGAAATGTTCTAAAACGTTCTTCTTAGACCAGGAGATAGATTGGCGGAAGCGGGCCAATGGAAATGGGCTAACTTATGCGGTTATCGGGTATGGGCAGATGAACCTTCTCACTTATAATGCCACAATTTTAACCGATATTGGCGCCAAAATATTAGATACAAACACTACCAATCTTATCGGTGCTATTATCGGCGATGAATCTTCTATCTTGCACCAGCAAAAAACCCTATGGGAGAAGCTAAGGCTTTCCTTCCCGCTCTTCAGTTGGCAACTAAAAAAAAATCATTACCGTATTATTGTTGAGAGTGACTTCCAGTGGGTTGTCAACATTCTTAATGTCAAGTCATCCGTGACACCTTGGAGAACATTGAGGGCCACCGAAAGAATCCAAGGTATTTGCTCCTCCCTCACAAATGTGGAATTCAGTTTCGTACATCATGACGCCGATTCTGTGGCTCGCTAAATATGCTTCTCAGCATAATGTCCAAGATTGGTGGACATACTCCCAAGTCTCGGCTATTTTCTCAGATTTTACGGCCTCCGAGGACTTGTAGTTCTTTTGTTGTTTCCTTGTTTTTGTTTCCGACTATCGAAAAAGTAAAAAATTCATTGAATATATCTGAATAATATAAAGGGATATGTTACATTGCACTTTAAAAAATAATTCGAATACACATGTAACAACACCCGAAAAAATGACTACATGACCTAAGTGTTCAAACCTCTTAGAAACTTGAACACCCTGGTGAATCCCAGACATAGGAACTGGCTCATGATAGACGCATTTATGTGTCTATTTTGTTCTCAATATTCTGTATTGTTAGACTCGATTAAGTACTTATTGTGTTATTTTGTGTTTTTGATGTTTTTAGAGAAATAAGCCTTTGCGGCGAAATGAGCTCGAAAAGTAGTGTTTTACACCCCAGGATAATGTACCGGAGGCACCTCAGAAATGCACCGGAAGCGTCCCAGAAATGTACCGGAGGAACCCAGAAAAATTACCATTTCCACCCCAAAATTACTATTTCCACCCCAATTGCTAAAGGGACACCCGTACAGGATTAGGGGGAGGACACTTTTCTTCTCATAATCAAGAAATCAGGAAGCACGTTCAAGAAATGAATATCACACGATCACATCAAATTTAGATGTGTACTCATGTGTTTGGAGAGTGTTGAATCAATTCTACAGCGTGTAAGATCATGTTTGGAGTGTTTATACATCATTTCAGCGTGTGGAGAGCTAATTAAAGGAAGAAAATATCCAAAAAATATTTTCTCTTTAAGCCGAGTAAAGAGAGAATTATCTTGAGTTATGGCGTGATTAAATGAGGCTGAGGAGTATAAATAGATTTCTGGTATCACAGAGAATGGGTGTCGAGAGTCTGGGGGGCTGAGGAGAGCCATAGAAGAAGAAATTCGAGTTTTCCCAAACTCGTTTCTGATGCTGCTGTTGCTGATGAACATGAAGAACACGAAGAACGGACCTGCACCAGCAATCGTTTTTCTACAGTAATAACGACTCACACCTGTGGGTCGTACATCAGGCAGTCTTATTTGCCACAGCGTTTGCGACATAGCTGCAGCAGTCTTATTTTGTCACTGAGGGTTGTAGTTCTCTGGTTTTATTGTATTTCTCATATTCTCATCATTTGTAAACCATTTTTGAGCATCAATGAAATTCTTTGAGAGGTTTTCCAACATGATGAGCGGCTAATTCTCTCGTAACCAAGGCAATGGATGAAGCTATTCACACATGAACAATGGGTATTCATTTTCTCTAATATTTAATTATAATTCACTCAATCACTGCTTTTGCAGAGTTCTTAAAAGTTTACATAATTTTCTTCATTAGTTGTGATTCAATTAGATAGGTTATGCTTTGGTTAGATAATATATGCTTAAGGGATACAATTAATTTTTGAGAATATGTTTGATTATTTGTGGATTAAGAAATAAAGGATTAAAAGGATAACTAGAGTTATGAAATATTTGACATCATTCATGTGTAATAGTGGATTCTAGTGTCTTGGTTACCTCTCGCCCACTTTGTTAATATTTTTGTATATAATTTTATTAAATCTTTAAATTTAATCTTCACAAGTCCGAGAGTTTGAACCTCATTACTACAACAACAATCAAAAAACCCAATCATTTTGGCGCCGCCGACGCGGATTTGTGCTTAGGTAGAATTTTTAGGTTTTTTTTTATTTCATTTGTTCTTTTTACGTTTCTTTGGGTGTGTCTTTGTATTACAGGTTTGAAGTTGGATACTAAAGACTTGGAATCAAAGCTTAAAGCCAAAAGAGAAGGAAAAAGACAAAGCAAAAAAAAAAAAAAAAACGAAAAAATTAAAAAAAAAAGAGAGAGAAATTTTTATTTATTATTTTTTTAGAGACCTTCCATTTTTTGTAATTATTATTTTTTTTTTTTTCTTTTCTTTTGCACTTTATTTGGACTTTGGACTTGGACATTATTATTTTTTTAAACCCTAAGGAAGGGTACATTAAATATAAAACTGTTTGCAGGGAAGGACGACGATTACAATATCGTCTCGGCCCCTCGGGTTCGCACATGACATAGGAGTCGTGGCCCGAGTCGACTTCAGCGGTTCTGCGCCCGTCTGGTACGGGAGGTAAGCTTTCGAAACACCCGCGAATCCCTGTCAGCGGGTTTATTGTATGCCTTAAGGTGAATATATGCTGAGGATTTGAATACGGTTGTTTTAATTTCCTAGTAAAGGGCAAGGCCTGGCCAAATTAAGATAAGGACTCGGATTTCATCACCGTTTCCTTCTTGCCCGCTTAGGAAAACGAAACCAAACGCGAACCTAAGCTTAAAATTTTGACTAGAACGAGACCTATAGGGTAACGAGCTTATAGGAAAGTCGTTCGAAAAATATTGGTTACTCTTTTAGCATACTTCGAAGTTCATGATGGTTTCTGTGAGTTGAATGCGTGACTGCGCCGCCTTGTGATAGCGGTGAGGCCTTGGGTATCAAAGCTCCACTGAGCTTCCCTCGCCTCAATTCAACTTACTTTGACTCGGATTGATTCCAGAGGGGTTTGCTTAAATTGTAACGAATTCCCTTTCGAAGGATTAGAAGCTGGTCTAGAAACAATCTAAGTGGAGCCATCATGCTTGTTGTTTGCTAGATTTTATAGGTTTGATTTGGTCGAGTCAGCCTTGTTTGTGATTGTGTAGAATTCCCTTGCAATTAAGAATGTCGAACTGGTATGATAGAAGCCAATACAATGATTATCGACCTGAATTTGAATATGGACATCATCCTTTTATGACCATGTTGGGAATAGTGGTTGGGAACGCCATCTTTGGAAGGATATGGGTCATACCCTGGTGAGCCCAATTACTATCCACACATGCATCAGTCTTACGAGCAAGAAGATTATAGTACTAGTTCTTCGTCTCTAGAGGATACAATCAAACTATTGAAAAGTAGTCCTTTTTATGATCCCTCTGTTCCTATTCCTCCTTTAGAAGAGTCCCTCAGGGAGTTAGCTGAGTCGACGCGTAAGTTAGCTGAGATGAATAGTGTAATTATAGACGAAAGAACTACAATAATGAGTGAACTTTCTATAGAGGAATCCCTCAAGCTGATGGCTGAGACGAACGAAAGACTTGCTCGAAATAATCTTACTTTCCAATATAGTGTTTCCAATAATACCCTTAAAAATGAGGATAGTTATTTTCATAATCAAGATGACAAGGTTAGAATTGGTAGCACTACTTGTTTTGATGAGGTTCGATCTTTTTCATGTTATTATGATGAGGATAGTGTTGATGGAGAATCATACTTATGTAGGAATAGTGATCAGGAAATGGTTACTCCAATTGAGCTTTACAATGATAATATTATTTCTAGTTCAAATCCAAATAATTTTAATAATTATTCACCTATTCAAAAGGACGAGGATTTGACTAGAGATACCCTCGTTTTAGACGATGTAGTATTTCCTGTTTACAAAGCCGATAATGATTTAGAGGAACGAGTTTATTCTGAGAATAATGTTTTAGAGTCTAGCGATTTAGAAACAATAGTCTTAGACGAAGAAGAACTCGTAGAGCTTTTATAGTGAGGATGAACCTGAGTAGAAGAATCAATTGACCATTTCAGGAATCGATGACCTAGAAATTAGGGAATTGTAGTTAGTCTACCTAGACACACAAAACTCTAAGTTTGGGGGTGATTATCATTCTCCATGTGCTTTAACTCTTAGAAAGTTCCCTCGTGTAGGACTTGACATTTATGCCTCAACCATATTACAAGATTATCCATACGTTTTCCCGAACCTAATAATGTCCAAAGAAGCTCAGTTTAGAAACCCATCCTCTGGTTGATGTGGTTAACCCAGGCTATGATACCAAGATTGACTTTGTTTTCCCACCAAAATTTTCTTCCAATTGTGGGAACATATGATTTTCAGATGTGTCGGATATTAAGTTTTGAGACTAAACCTAATTACTTTAGGATATTAGGGTCGACACATTTTCTTAAGAATGACCATTATTATGGTCAACTTTGTGAGTCAATAATTGACTTAGAGGATCCCCAATTATTCAGGTTTTGTTATGTGCTTCTAAGTTCTTAGTTGAGTTTTTCCAGACTCTAAACCTGATCTTCAGAGCTTTGAGGAAATCCAACCGATGAAAACCTTATTTAGACCCTTTTATAGACCTGAACCTGAACCACAACTAGATGTAGTTGTCTTAACAAGGGTATGTTCGGTATCTTCTTGGTCTTTGCAGTTTCCTCTTCTTGTGGGTAACACTTTTTGATCCAATGACCCACAGTTATTCCGGCTACTGTTATACGTCGAGTTGACTAATCCTTCCTAGTCTGGCTGAAGACTTTAAACTTAGCACTTCTTGGGAGGTAACCCATTCATGCGACATGGTAATATCTTTCCTTATCTTTTTCTTCATGGTAACAGTTTCTCCTTGTTCATGCTTTTAATTTATCTTTAGAACATCGAGGACAATGTTAGATTTAAGTTTGGGGGTGGAGAAACTTTTTAGTTGCACTTTTGAAACTTCTAGCGTCACATGGTATCCGGTTAGCTAAGTTTACATACTGTTTCTCACCGAAAAGATAGAAATTGGAATGCTAGAGATAACAACTTTTGAGACATTAGAGAAAAAGACATTGAGATCCTTGAAATTCAGGAGAGAACTTGTTCCTTTTAGAGGGTAACCGTGATGGACCTAACCATACATGATGGAAAGGCAAGTAGGTCAGGAAATGCCAGAAAGACAAAGCAACCTCACAATGTAGTCTTAGTTACTGGATTGCGACTCTCTCTCAGTAGAAACTTATCATCATCAACAAGCGGAGCGACATCAAAATCTATGAAGAAAGTTGAAGACGTTTTAGGTTTAGAAGCAACAATAGAAGAGAATAATTCAAAAATCAAAGTTGAAGTTATAAGAGCAAATGATATAAGTTGTTAGAATCCATGATACCAAGACATCACAAGTTGCGAAGATCCAAGTTTTGAAAGTCCTTCTCTCATGGCCATGTAAATTTTTGTCTTGTAATTTTTTTTCAAAAAAAAAAATGAATGAAAATGAAAAAAAAATGAAACATCATTACGTTCTTTTTGTTCAATAAGGCCATAGGGAAGAAGAAATTTATAAGTCAAGCAAGAAATCGAAGAGAAGAGTTAATTGTCAAGGTTCTATGAGGTTCGAGAGTTTATCATCAACAGTTGAAGACCGAAGAAGACGTTTCTACTGAGCACTGTGAGAGAGTCGAAGAAAGATGCATTTTGGTTGCTTTGTTAGTCTGCTTTCAATCTGGCACAAGATCTTTCTAGCACTGGTTTAACTCATCACACGTAATTAGTCCAGTTGTGTAGCAGATGTCCCTCTCATTTTTATCTCTCTCCTAATCTTATCCAGCTGTAAATCAGCGGACGCATCTTACAATGTTTATCTAGTTGTGTAGCGAATATCTCTTTATCTAGCAGTCGTGTGGATGTGTCTCCCCTTTTCTTCAGTCATCTTTAGAGCCGACACCTTTAATTTCTATGGCATTCTACTTACTTGGAGATAGGTTGAGAATATGTATGTCCTCATAGCTCTTTGGATACTTGTGACCAATTAGGAGTAATGGTTTTGTGGGCACACCTATGGTAAACCCTCCCGAGATTAACTCGATTTTTTTTTTTATTAGTTTTGCTCGAGGACTAGCAAATAATAAGTTTGGGGGTATTTGAAGATGAATACAAGGTTATTTCTTGTCTGGCTCTGAAGTTATGTGGCTTGCAACCTTGCTTGATGAACTACACATTCCTGTATCTACTCCTCGTCATCTGTTCTGTAACAACTGAGGAGCTACAACTCTTTCCTTGAAACCGGTCTTCCATGCACGTACAAAGCACATTGAAATCACCTATAATTATATCGGGGACCTGATTCAAGCCGGTACTGTGGATCTCGAGTTCATCTCATCTGCTCTTCAGATTGCTGACATATTGACAAAAGGGTTACTACTGCCTATGTTAGCTAGTCTACATGACAAACTAATGCAATTCACCTCTTCTTCTGCCTCAGTTTGAAGGGGATTGTTAAGAATGGAATTCCTCTTAGTTACTTTTACTACTTTGCTTGTCATGTACGAGTATTATTACCGTTATCCTTTTGTATCTTATCTCTTTAGAATGTATTGTGGATTATGCCTTTAGGGTTAGTCTCCTTTCTTAGGTGTTGTCCTATGAAGGTAAGTCTAATCGGTCTTTTTTAGACAACTCTTATCATCAATAATAACTCTTATAACTTCGTTAAATATCTCTGTCAATCATCGATATATTTGTTCATCATTAGTTTACATATTACTGTCTTACATCATCAATATCTCTGTTCTATCAGCATAGCGTGTATTTTCCTGGAATAAATCGCCGTATCTTTCTTCGATTCCGTATAAGAGACGTCCAATCGATTATAACGAAATTAAAGAGGGTCTTTTCCCTCGGCGTGTCCTTTATATGAAAATTAGAGGTCATTGGGCCATTCCCTTGACTCGTACTGATGAATATCTGACTCCATGAGAAATTGAACAAAAAGTGGCGGAATTGGCCTATTTCTTGCGTGTACCAATAACGTCCACTAATTAAGTTTATCAATATTTCATTGAACTATATATGAAGATTAACGTTGATTCAACAGTAAAAGACTCATCCTCTTCGAGCGGGTTGCTACCTGTTTGTGCAAGCATAAATCTTACCAACATGATCAGATGATGATTGATAAAATACGAATCAAACATGAATTAATGAATACAATACATATAAAGAAGACCAGAGACTTTACGTGGTTCGACAAGTTATGCCTACATCCACGGACGAATCCCTATAAGAAAGATATTTTACTGATGATGATAACACAATGGTTGATTGTTCTCTTCTAGGGTTTCTTGGTGTATTTTCGTGTGTCCTTTTAAGATTCGATGTATTTATACAATTATGCAGGCTTGTATTCCAAGTATTATGAAATGTTCTCAAACTTTCTTATTAGACCAGGAGATAGATTGGCGGAAGCGAGCCAATGGAAATGGGCTAACTTATGCGGTTATCGGGTATGGGCAGACGAACCTTCTCACTTATAATGCCACAATTTTAACCGATATTGGCGCCAAAATATTAGATACAAACACTACCAATCCTATCGGTGCTATTATCAGCGATGAGTCTTCTATCTTGCACCAGCAAAAAACCCTATGGGAGAAGCTAATGCTTTCCTTCCCGCTCTTCAGTTGGCAACTAAAAAAAGTCATTACCGTATTATTGTTGATAGTGAATGCCAGTGGGTTTTCAACATTCTTAATGTCAAGTCATCCTTGAAACCTTGGAGAACATTGAGGGCCACCGAAAGAATCCAAGGTATTTGCTCCTCCCTCACAAATGTGGAATTCAGTTTCGTACATCATGACGCCGATTCTGTGGCTCGCTAAATATGCTTCTCAGCATAATGTCCAAGATTGGTGGACATACTCCCAAGTCTCGGCTATTTTCTCAGATTATACGGCCTCCGAGGACTTGTAGTTCTTTTATTGTTTCCTTGTTTTTGTTTCCGACTATCAAAAAAGTAAAAAATTCATTGAATATATCTGAATAATATAAAGGGATATGTTACATTGCACTTTAAAAAATAATTCGAATACACATGTAATAACACCCGAAAAAATGACTACATGACCTAAGTGTTCAAACCTCTTAGAAACTTGAACACCCTAGTGAATCCCAGACATAGGAACTGGCTCACGATAGACGCATTTATGTGTCTATTTTGTTCTCAATATTCTGTATTGTTAGACTCGATTAAGTACTTATTGTGTTATTTTGTGTTTTTGATGTTTTTAGAGAAATAAGCCTTTGCGGCGAAATGAGCTCGAAAAGTAGTGTTTTACACCCCAGGATAATGTACCGGAGGCACCTCAGAAATGCACCGGAAGCGTCCCAGAAATTACCGGAGTAACCCAGAAAAATTACTATTTCCACCCCAAAATTACTATTTCCACCCCAATTGCTAAAGGGACACCCGTACAGGATTAGGGGGAGGACACTTTTCTTCTCATAATTCAAATTTTGGAAAAAGGTGGGAAAATATTTCTTCTCACTGGCAGTTGGGTCGATCGATTTTTGGAGGGGTTAGAGTTCGATTAAACCTCTAATTTTCAATGGGTATTTGTGATATGGATAGAGGAAGACATTTTGGGTGTTAGGATCGATCACAATTGGCTGGAATCATCGCAATCAATAAATCAGGAAGCACGTTCAAGAAATGAATATCACACGATCACATCAAATTTAGATGTGTACTCATGTGTTTGGAGAGTGTTGAATCAATTTTACAGCGTGTAAGATCATGTTTGGAGTGTTTATACATCATTTCAGCGCGTGGAGAGCTAATTAAAGGAAGAAAATATCCAAAAAATATTTTCTCTTTAAGCCGAGTAAAGAGAGAATTATCTTGAGTTATGGCGTGATTAAATGAGGCTGAGGAGTATAAATAGATTTCTGGTATCACAGAGAATTGGTGTCGAGAGTCTGGGGGGCTGAGGAGAGCCAGAGAAGAAGAAATTCGAGTTTTCCCAAACTCGGTTTCTGCTGCTGCTGCTGCTGCTGATGATGAACATGAATAACACGAAGAACGGACCTGCACCAGCAATCGTTTTTCTACAGTAATAACGACTCACACATGTGGGTCGTACATCAGGCAGTCTTATTTGCCACAGCGTTTGCGACACAGCTGCAGCAGTCTTATTTTGTCACTGAGGGTTGTAGTTCTCTGGTTTTATTGTATTTCTCATATTCTCATCATTTGTAAACCATTTTTGAGCATCAATGAAATTCTTTGAGAGGTTTTCCAACATGATGAGCGGCTAATTCTCTCGTAACCAAGGCAATGGATGAAGCTGTTCACACATGAACAATGGGTAACTATTTCATTTTCTCTAATATTTAATTATAATTCACTCAATCACTGCTTTTGCAGAGTTCTTAAAAGTTTACATAATTTTCTTCATTAGTTGTGATTCAATTAGATAGGTTATGCTTTGGTTAGATAATCTATGCTTAAGGGATACAATTAATTTTTGAGAATATGTTTGATTATTTGTGGATTAAGAAATAAAGGACTAAAAGGATAATTAGAGTTATGAAATATTTGACATCATTCATGTGTAATAGTGGATTCTAGTGTCTTGGTTACCTCTCGCCCACTTTGTTAATATTTTTGTATATAATTTTATTAAATCTTTAAATTTAATCTTCACAAGTCCGAGAGTTTGAACCTCATTACTACAACAACAATCAAAAAACCCAATCAGCTCACTGCTCCAAGTTGTGTAATGAGAGGCCAAATAATTTAATTCAATAAGCCTGGAAGCACTACAATGAAATCGAACTCTGTTTGAACAAGTTAATGATTTCTCAACTTTCTCTCTTCAAAATCTCAAGCAGAAAATCATTCCATGCGTCGATGGGTCCAGGCAAGCACCAATGCACACAATCATTATATGCACTAGTGTCTTCTGGACCGTGCCAATGATTGTTGGGATGTCCATCTGGTCTTAGCCACATCGCTTTACTTGTATCAAGCAATCTAAATCTCTTCAGACCATCAGCGTTTTTCTCCACTGCATCTCTTTCTGCAACCTTAAGTTCCTCAATTTGTGTCGTGTACATGTCTAAATTTTCACCATTTAAACTCGTTTCATTATGCATAAACGGTCTTGTCCTAATACAGTTCCCTCCTTCATCCCATAACCCATTCTCAAAATGCGAAGGAGAAATCGTTCTTAAAAATGTTATACCTTTAAAATCTGCTAAGTTGTTAATAGCTTTGAACGTCGTCTCGAATGCTCTTCCATAGCCATACGTTACGCCGAAATGGGTGCAGTTAATATCATCCTTGCAGTACAGACATCCGACAAGATCAGTATTGTTTTCGTAAAACATTGAGGGACGGAAAAACCATTGTCCAGCTGAGATGATCAGGTAATCATAATTATGAGCATGTGTAATCCACTCGGGATCAACTTCGTCTAGGTAGAGATTAAATCTACCACTGTTGGGAGTGGCTTCTTTGGTTTTCACCAGATACGGTGACCAAAAGATTGATAGAGTGAAGTTGTAATTTGAATAGAACCAGGTTTTTGTTTGAAGTTTTGATGCGTCGGAAACTTCCACTGGATAATCAACCTGGAAATGCAATAGAAGTAACGATCGAATCCAAGTTAAAAGTTCCATCAGATGGATAAAAAGAAAATGAAAGAAAATTTAGGTAGCTATGTAAAAAAGAATGAAAGAAATAGATTGCATGTTATTTAACAAGCAAAAAGTCTAAATAAACCGGGGAAAAAAAATATGGAAAAAGAAGAACCGCCCTCTCACAAAACAGGACCCCTGCTATCCTACGCGGGGGTCCATCGAGACCCATAAAAAAAAAAACTGTGAAAGCCTTTCAAAATACAGTTTTTGTGTGGTTTGTTTTCACGGTCTATGGAGAACCACCATTTAACAAGTTAGTTGTGAAAAGAGAGTTGGTTATGGAACCCACTTGAGCTCGTTTGCATGGTCACAAAATGAATTTTATTTATTAAAACAGTCCAGCATTTTTCCTTGGGAGGATGATACTAAAACTTGTGTTTGTTGGGACCACCACCTCTAAGGCCGGTTTTGGCCTTTTGGGTGCTTCTTTCGTTTGCACCTAAAGTAGCTGTAAATTATTGTGGCCGTTAAACTTAGGAACCTATGAAAGTCTATTTTTTATTTAAGATACACTGCAGGAACCCCTTGATTCCAAAAAGATAAATGGACCATGATTTTTTTATATGATATTACAGTTGATTTTAAACCAAGCAAACTTTTGGTTCTGATGGGACACTGATCCGGAGACAGATTCTCTAGCGTACAGAGGCGAATGGCCGGCTGTGTAGTTTCCTAGTTATGCAAGAGCTGAAAGACGTAGTTCAAAATTGAGGCATGTTTTCAATAATTTCCTATTCCTATCAGACAAAGCGCCCTTCATTCCAATTCAAACTTTCTTTATGATCAGAAACTAATAAAAGATTGTATTCATGTACTGGAAAGATGATCCGGAGCATAAATTATCAACTAACAAAAAAAAAAGTTTTTCGAAATTAAAATGTTGAAAGTTAATGATATAGTAACATCCGTACCTTGGAGATAAGACATATCAAGGACTGCATTTGATTTCTGGCAATAGAATCTCCAACAAAACCCAGAGATTTACCTCTGACAATCTCCAAAAACTTTTCAGGATCGAAAAGTGGAAGTACACATTCATCTGGCCTCCATCTCCACTTAGTGAAATCTAAATCCGGTTTCCCATATTTCATGCAATTTTGATGTTCGTGTATTGCTGTACATGTCGTATTTGTATAATATGGTGCACTCTCTGGTTCCCAAACCCATTTCCCTGCAAAAAGGTCGCACTTATCATTTGATCCCACATTGCTGACTGAATTTTGGACCGCATCATCTTGAATTGAAGAAGATGGAGAAGAAGTTGAAGTAGTTAACAACAAATCAGGCGAAGATGAAGAATTAATCAAATTAGAGAAAGATGATGATGAGGAGGAAGAAGAAGAAGGATTTGATAATAGAAGATTAGAATGATAGGAAAGTAAAGGATAATAGAGAAGTGGGATTAGTGTTAGTATAGTTAAGACAGTCACAGCTCCACGGAGAACAGCAAATTTAGGATTGCTTTTCTGATGATCATAATACTGATTCTTATTGTTGATAGGAAGTACTGCTTGATCATCTAATGCGTAAAGCTGCTTCTTCATAGGTGCAGAAAAAAAAACAAAAAAAAAACAGAGATTCTAAATTAAAGAGATCAAGGCAATACTAAATGGAAAGAAAGAATCAAGACTTAATATTATTATTAGTGGTTCTGATAATAATATTCCTCCAAAGATGTCTAAACTCTAAACCTTGTCTTACCTCGAGAAAAGCTAAATATGAAATGAAAAAGATGTCCGGGCCGGTATATAATAAAGTGTTGATGCTGAAGTCGAACCCTGAACAAGGGTACGTAGTGCATGCACCTACAGTCGAATTTTTTGACTTAGAATTAATATGTCCACAAATTTTATGCATAATCAACTTGGATATTTACTAATACTAGAGTTAGTTAGTTGAACCTAGTGGTCCATGATCTAGGTGTGAATTGTTATCAAGAAAAGATCTAGATGAGATATGATCATCACATGGTTTGGGGTCTTGGTGATGTACCGCTAAACGTGGATCAAAAAATAATAAATCACGATCGTATTAATTAGTGGCGAAGACATTTCATATACGAAACTGTTTGAGCTTACAAGTAAACTGAATAACAAATTAAATTTTGAAATCTGATAGATAGATAATATTATAATAGTATCTAATTATTAGTTGTATAACGACGGTGAATATTATGACGAAGCTGATGACAAAACAGAAACTCCAAAGAAACAACCTCGATAGGGAGGTGCTTAACTGCTTCTAGTATTAAATCACTGTTTAATAATGCATAATTTATTGACAGACGGATCGCCTTCGTCCGTCCCATTATCTAGGGCAGTTCCTATGCAATTTTACAAATGATGGTATTTGGCTGCCGCAGTGCGGCTTGTGCAAGGCTTGACAGGTCGGCGTAAAAATTATGTTACACATTTATGAGATAATTTCTAACCTATCCGGTACTTGTTACTGGAAAAAGCTTCGGTTTTGGTTTGGTATTTCATCAACCAGGCGGATTGGCAAACTCGGTAACAAACAACAGCACAAGAAGGACCCGGTGAAGGTTAGGACTGCGATCACCAAACTCGGTAACAGACAACAGTACAAGAAGGACGCAGCGATAGGCTAGGACTCGCGGATGAAGTTCAGCCGTAGGCAGCTTAGCATTTGCCGCCAACATATATTTTCCCAACAATAAAGAAAGACCACATTTTTATCTCCGTAAATTATACGCAATTTTAATTATTTAATTCACACCTAAATTCAGTCTTCTATTAACATTTTCCTATTAGAATCTCTTCTAATTTTTGAAGCCTAGCTTAGCTCAAAATACAGACTTATGTTATCAAAGTGCATCCTAGATTATTATTCACCTCACAAGTATTAAACTTGTGGAATCAATCAAAGTCTGAGACGAGGATAACTTTGATGATTTTTAACTATCTTCTTAAAGTGAGCAGCTCAATAATCGAACATAGGTTGCTTTAGGTTTAAGCTAACATAACTTTGGAACCAAGCAATCAATATCCCACCGTTAGATGAATCTTTGAATGTCATTGACATATCAAGATATACACCCTGGTTAGGATGAACTGTAACTGAACCGTGTATAAATACCACGCTCATGAATGCTTAGCCGAAGCTAGCCAACTGAGCTATAAGCTTGAGCATTTTCATATACCACTTAAGACTTTAACTCGAGGCACAATCATCTGATCAAATATGTCAATAGTATCTTTAAAGATTATTCAAATGATAATTATCTCGGAGAAATAATTTTATGTGCATATTAATTTGATCGACATGGTAAGTAGGCATACTTGGTACACATACTTAACCTGTTCGTGAATAGTTATGTCATGGTACGTGTACCGGTATGTATAACTTAAGAAATGTCTGAGTTTCGGAGTTCACATAACTTTCCCGATACGTGTACTGGATTGGATACCTCAAGACAATAACCAGTTCTGGAGTTCACAGAACTTTTGTGGTACATGTACCGGTATGGATGAAAAGCGGGGGTATAACAACCACACCCAATATTTCGATTAGGAATCTGTATGGACTAACTCCAATATACTTTCTAGAGAATCAACTAGACAGTCAGACTCAATATAGAGAAAAGTATATTGAGGAGTTAATATTTCTCTCACTTGATTTGATCTTTACTTAAGCAAATAGAAATCTGCGAGTCTTTATCAAATATAAGGATAATAACTTGGATGGTACCAAAGACCAATATCCAAGTGTCAATCAATTTAAATCAACAACCAAAGGTTGGATATTCTAATTGATTGATCTTAAAGCACAACTTGTGATATTTCAATTATACAACGAAATATAATGCGGAATAAAAATAACACAGACACCAGAAATTTTGTTAACGATGAGACCGCAAATACAGAAAAATCCCGGGACCTAGTCCATATTGAACACCACACTGTATTAAGCCGCTACAGACATTATCCTACTACAAACTAACTTCGGTCTGGAATGTAGTTGAACCCTAATCAATCTCACACTGATTCAAGGTATAGTTGCGCTCCTTACGTCTCTGATCCCAGCAGGATACTACGCACTTGATTCCCTTAGCTGATCTCACCCACAACCAAGAGTTATTACGACCCAAATTCGAAGACTTGATAGACAAATCTGTCTCACACAGAAAAGTCTATACGATTGAATAAATCTGTCTCCCACAGAAATACCCAAGAGTTTTTGTTCCGTCTTTTGATAAATCAAGGTGAACAGGAACTAATTGATAATCCGGACTTATATTCCCGAAGAACAGCCTAGTATTATCAATCACCTCAACAGTCTTAATCGTATGGTAGCGAAACAAGATGTTGCGGAATCACAAACGATGAGACGAAGATGTTTGTTATTTCTTTTTATCTTTCCCTATTGGAGATATAATCTCCTCTTTTTATCTTGCCCTATTGTAGATATAATCTCAAGTCAATTATTCAATTGAACTCGTACGATAGAAAATGGCAAGATCAGATCGATCAACTACAAGAGAAGTAGTTTCGTCTGGCTTCACAATCCCAATAAAGTCATTCATTTGTTAACCTACAGGGTCTCGGGAAGAAACCTAAGGTTAAAGGAGAATCGACTCTAGCAAACCAACTAGTATCACACAGGAGGTGTGGGGATTAGTTTTTCCAATTGCTGGATGTCTCCTTTATATAGTTTTCAAATCAGGGTTGCAATCAAAGTTACCTTGGTAACAAAGCATTCAATATTCACCGTTATATTAAAAACCTGATTTCTCCAAGCTAATATCTTTCAACCGTTAGATCGAAACTTAACTTGTCATACACAAATGAAATGTCTTTCATTTAGGTTTGAGTAACCATACCTAAACGTGTACACTTGGTTGGTTCAAAAATAGTTAACCGAGGTTAGCCATATGAGTACTTTCGTATAAACCATATTCATCTTTCTCATAACTAGTTCAAATGACTCATAAGAGCTAGTTGATAGAGTTGTTCAATTGCTTAGGTCTTTATTCATAGACACGATTGAAACAAAATCGGTTTGATTCACTTGAATCAATTCATGAACAATATAGCCATGGTTTGCAAAGATTGCATTCCTTATTGTTTTAAGTTTTATGTTCATGAACTTCCGATTTGAGAAATAACCATCTTGGGTACGCGTACGGGTACGTGTACCTTAGCTACCGGATTTGAGTTTGGAAACTCACCAGAAATTTTCGATTCGAAAACTTCCGTGAGTACGCGTACCTAAGGTGACTGGTTTTCCAATTTGTAAACTACAAACTCCACCATAAGTTTTCGGTCAGAAAACTTCCGCCAGTACGCGTACGGGTACGCGTACCCAACCTGTCTCCTTTACCAATGCCGCATGCACAAGTGCACACAATTGGTTTCCGGCACATGGACTTATGCACTAATGTGCGAACACACTATATATGCTTATATCCATAGTTGGTTACATAATCTCAACTCTACATTCCAATCATTGAAACATTCTTCTACAATGTTAAAACAATCGTTATTCACGACTATCGTCATCAAAGCTATTTTCAAGATTGAAACATCATCATGACTTTCGTCATGGATAAATATGAAAAGTGGTTAAAGCGAAAGCTTACCAACAATTATTTCGAGAAAAAGATAGGCGAGTAAACTCGGCTCGAAATAACAAATGTGTATGTATGAAAACTATCATACTTATACGACTTTGTCTCAAGAGTAGGAGATAGAGAGATATACTTTTGAGTGATAGATTAGTTCAAGTCTCCACATACCTTTTAGTCGGATGAAGTTCCACTAGTTCCTCGAGTAGTTCTTCATCTTCATAAGATAATTTCTATGGAGTCTGGAGCTCAACTACACTAATTTGTCCTAAACCGAGACTTAGCTATAAGTAGTCTAGAAATCAAGACATATAGTTTTGACACCTAAACTTGACAAACATGCTTGAGATAGCAACGCATGTGAGTTCGACCGAGCAGTGCTCTAACAATCTCCCCTTTTGTCAATTTTAGTGGCAAAACTATCAATACATATGGATTACAAAATAAATAAAAAATTGCAGCTTCTCGTCCACATGCTTGATCTCCTTGGTACTTCAACATTACTCGAAAACTTCGTCTTTTCCAAGTACTCCCATGATTCCATAGATGTTCAATTCAGCATCATAGTTGTTGAAGTTACGTATCCATAACAATGAGAAAACAAAAGCTCCCTATCATTGTTATACACTGTCATAGTATTATTACACAGTATCAAAGTTCTTATATCACAAATTCGACAACAATACTATGGTGATATGTATCACTCCCCCTTAGTCAATACTTCGTCTCAACACGAAAACCACTCCCCCTTACATAATGATCCGAAAACCATATGTATTTGTAGTGTGAACTACATATTAATTCTCCCCGTTTTTGTCAATATAATTGGCAAAGGTACGAAAAGGGGATCCTAATGAAATTTTCATGGAGACACTTCAAGACCAAAGAAAAGCACATATCAAAATTCATCACGGAGTTTATAAAGATACAAGATAACTCCTCAAAATTCCACAGCCGCACTTGTTAGAGCATTGCTCGGTCGAACTCGCATGCGTTGCTATCTCAAGCATGTTTGTCAATGTTAGTGATCAAAACTATAAGTCTTGATTTCTAGTCTATTATAGCTAAGTCTCGGACTAGTATAGAAAGTGTAGTTGAGCTCAAGGACTTCATGGCGATTCATCATACAAATAGAAGAACTACTCAAGGAACCGGTGGAACTTCTCGACAAAAAGGTATGTGGAGACTTGAACTTATCTGTCACTCAAAAGTCTATCTACTCTATCTCCTACTTCTTGAGACAAAAAGTCGTATGCTATATATATAGACTTAGATTATACACATTTGGTATTTCGAGCCGAGTATACCTCGCCTATCTATATCTCGAAATATGTGTTGGTAAGCTTTTCGCTTCGACCAAGTTTATCTTTACCTAGTGACGAAAGTCATGATATGTTTCAATCATCTTGAAAATTGCTTTGACGAGAAATGGTGTAACAACTATATAACTTCCTCTAAAAATGTTTCAATGATTGAAATGAGAGTTTAGGTTACATAACCAATGATGGACATAAGCATTGTTGTGGAAACACATTTATGTATAAGTCCTATTCCTTGAACCAAAGTTTGCGAACTTTGTTGATCAAGAGAAACTGGAAGAATGGCTTATTGCCAAGTCCGCGAACTCAGTCCGCGAACTGCCGAACTTCTCATCCCGAGAAATTATGCTGGAGTTGACAAACTAGTTCCGTGAGTACCAGTCTGCGAACCCAGTCCGCAACCGGCGGAAGGTCTCTTGCCGAGATTTTCTGCTGGAGTTTGTAAACTCTGCCGGTTGCTTAAGTCCGTGAACCTAGTGTGCGAACTTAATAAGGTTATATATCTGAAGACGATTTCTGAACTTAAACTTTAAAAAGAGTAAGGAATGCAGTTTGCAAACCGTGGCTATAAAAGTTCATGAACCGATTCAAGTGAATCAAATCATCTTTGCTTCAATTGTGTCTTGTGTAGTTACATAAGATTTCCTTGCAATTGAACAACTCTCTAACTAGTTCATTTGAGTCATTTGAACTATTTATGGTGAAGAAGAACATGGTTGATATGAAATGCTCATATGGCTAACCTTTTGGTTAACTATTGTTGAACCAACAATGTTCACGTTTGGGTACGGTTAACAAACCTAGAAGCGTGCAGTTCATTTGTGTATAACAAGCTAAGTTTTCGATCTAACGGTTGAGAAATATTAGCTTGAATCTAAATCAGGTTTTCATCTAACGGTGAATATTGATTGCTTTGTTACCAAGGCAAAACCCTGATTTTAAAGATTATATAAAGGAGACATCTAGTATTGTGCAAAACTAATCCCCACACCTTACGTGTGATACTAGTTTGCGTACTAGAGTCGATTCTCCTTTAACCTTTGGTTTTCTTCTTCTAAAACCAGGTTAACGACTTAAAGACTTCATTGGGATTGTGAAGCCAGACCCGATACAACTTTTATCGTAGTTGTGTGATCTGATCTTGCATCTTCTATCGTCCGAGTACAATCAGATTGATTGGCTTGAGATTTGATATCTCCGATAGGCAAGATATAAAAAGTAATCACAAACATCTTCGTCTCATTTTTTGTGATTCCACAACATCTTGTTTCGCTACCATATGATTAAGATTGTTGTGAGGTGATTGATTAATCTAGGCTGTTCTTCGGGAATATAAGACTGGATTATCAATTGGTTCCTGTTCACCTTGATTATTATCAAAAGACGGAACAAAAACTTTAGGGTTTTTCTGTAGGAGACATATTGATCCTTTGATAGACTTGTGTGTGTGAGACAGATTTGTTTATTGTCAAAACCTGCGATTTTGGGTCGTAGCAACTCTTAGTTGTGGGTAAGATCATCTAAGGGAATCAAGTGCGCAGTATCCTGCTGGGATCAGAGGCGTAGGGAGTACAACTGTACCTTGGATCAGTGGGAGACTGATTGAGGTTCAACTACAGTCCAGTCTGAAGTTAGCTTGGAGTAAGCTAGTGTCTGTAGCGGCTTAATACATTGTGTGTTCAATCTGGACTAGGTCCCGGGGTTTTTCTGCATTTGCGCTTTCCTCGTTAACAAATTTCTGGTGTCTGTGTTATTTCAATTTCCGCATTATATTGTTTTATCTTTATAATTGAAATAATACAGATTGTGCGTTAGATCAATCAATTGGAGAATCCGACCTAACGGTTGTTGATTGATATTGATTGACACTTGGATATTGGTCTTTGGTACCGTCCAAGTTATTCCTTGTATTTGATTAGTACTCGTAGTTTCTGTTTGAGGAAATCAAATCAAGAGAGAGACATAAACTCGTTGATATACTTTTAATTGATTGAGTCTTGTTGATTCTCTTAAAAGTATATTCGAGTTTGTCCATACAGATTTCTAAGCGAAATATTGGGTGGTGTTGTTGTATCCCCACTTTTCAGCACTCCCCACAAAGATATGGAAATTAAGCGCAAGTTCAAAAGAACTCTCCCCCATTTGATGTCATTCCCGAAAGAACAACAAGAGCGACCTTACTTTTACAAGAAAGGAAGGATTTCTTTGGACATCAAAAACTACCAAATGATTTTGTATCCAAAAAAAAATATTCTCAATTAAACTAATCACAAGAGAACCCATGATTAATTTAATCGGAATACACAACCAAATTAATCACAAACGAATGTATGATTTGTTTAGTTGGAAATGCTCACATAAGAGAACTTATAGAGCCGCACAATATATACATAAAATATGGATCAGGGAAGATCAATACTGCAGAATATACAAGGATTCATTCTATCTTCATCACTATTTGCATAACGACATACAATAGACATAATCCTCATAAACAAAAGATTTTAACCTATCTTCCATCAATGAATTGACATAATAGGCTTAACTTTTTTTTGTCAAAAAGTTCATCGATCTTGTATCAATACATGCATATCGACATATAATCGAGATAACTTTTGACATTGTACGGGACAATAATAGTTTACGGACGCAAACAAACATATCCCATAACATATTGCAATATAAAACCATAAAGATTAATACTGCAAAAATCATCTTCCAAACCAACTTTTAGAATTTAAACAAATAAATCTAAAATATGAAGATGAAAACGTTGGACATAGCTATGTGTACTCACAATAATGGCTATTCCAAACCCTAGTTATCCTTCTTAAACAAAAACAAGAATAAAATTCTCTTAAGAAGTTTTACTATATAGAGCTTTCTCAGAGCATCTAATGAGAATTCCTTCTCATTGTTGAAAAAACTATTGATTATGGGATCATTCAATTCCTCTAGGTCTTCAGAAATATCAGTTAACTCACTAAGTTTTCTTTTTAGTTCACACAAGGTGTTCTTGGTTAGAGACAACATTTGTTCATAGTGAGTTATCTTTTACAAATATGAAACGATTTGAGATTTTAAATCATTTCCTTTTTTGATGAATTCTTTCACCGTGCCTCTAAAATCATTATCAAAATGACAGACAGATAAAAGACAATTAGAGGAAGAACCTTCTCCATCGATTGTCGACTTCACTTTCTTTATTCTTGAGAAAGTGATTCCTTCACAAAGATACACATTAACTGCTTCAACTGCATTTCTTTTTGTGATCCCTCTGGTTACAGGAGCCATGAGACTGTATCGTTTGATAAGAAAAGAGAAAGGGAGGATAAAAATATAAACGGATTTATGAACACAAAACCCTAGAAGACATTGAGTGAGTCTTTCAGGATTTGTTATCCGCCTTCCACCATCTTAGGAGAATATTTTCTTTACAAATATAAGAAAAAGATTTACAAAAAACAAAGACTTGAGCCATTTTTAGTGCAAAACCTCATTTTTCCCAAGCTAAAAATGAGGATGCGGACATCACCAGCATTAGTTGGTGACCGAGTGAGCCATATGCTCACACTTATTATTTTTTTCGTGGCTTATCACTGTTTGCTGTGTAAACAGATTTCTTACCTCGTCTAGATCTGGATTTTTTTTAAAAAAACTTGGTTATCCGGACCCATATTCATTTTCAGCATGTTCTCTTGAAGTTTGGTGATTCTCTTATTTCTCTTTCTGAATCTCCAGCAAGTGTTTTAATCATGCTTCGAATGTCCACAAAAGGAACAAATCAATGAGGATTTTTCGTCTTTATGTGGCTCTTCCTGTTTAACACAATAATCAACAATTTTTGTTCCTTGATTAGTTGGAACGGACAACTTTGAGCTTTGAGTTTTGGTTTTGAACCCTAAACCATTAGTGTTTCCAAAGGATCTCTGACCAAATAACATTGCTGCAATTTTTTCAGAGCTTCCAGATAACCTTTGCAGGTCATACTTGAGAGTATTAATCTCTTCTTCCTTTAGAGACATGGTTCTGACGAATTTATCATTAAGATGCTCTATCTCAATATTCTTCGCCTGGAGTGATGATTCAACTCTCTTCAAGGAGGCCTTTAAGTGAAAGTTTTCTTGAAGAATATCCTTATTCAAGAGATCAAGAAACTCTGTTCATACTCAAGTTCTGAATCAGAAGTTGAATGGGAAAGAGAATCTATAATAGACTCATCCGAGACATCCAGAGTAGTTCTGTCTTCTATTGAATCATCAGAAGCATTAACTGAAGATGGATATTCATCACATATATTTTTCCTGTTTATCAAATCCTCGACCTTTCTGATTATCAGTGATTTATCAAGATCAACATGATTGGAGCAACATTCATCAGCCCAAGACAAGTGAGAGGATACACCTGTTTTGGTCACAGCATTGAGCGCGAGCGTTCTGCCTGTGTTAAGATCAAGAATTTTGAACATTCCTATCAGAGTATTTATGGAAAGAGTATCAAGGTTATTTCCCTCAACGATGGCATGCTTCTTAGAGTCATATCTAGATGGCAACGATCTGAGAATTTTCATCACAATGTCCTTTTCAGGAATAGTCTTACCCAATGCAAAATATACATTAACAATTTCAGGCACTTTGTGATTAAACTCATCAAAAGAATCTTCATCTGCCATACGAAAGTTTTCCCAATCGGAATTAAGGTTTTGAGGCCTAGCTTCCTTTTCACTAGTATTACCTTCGATTACGGTTTCTAAGATATCCCACGCATCTTTAGACCTAGTGCAGTTTGACACATGGTGCTGAAGATTTGGGGTAATGGCATGTATGATGGCATTCAAACCGTCGGAGTTTTGCTTTGCGGCAAGTATCTCAGCAGCATCGTATTCGCCAATATTTTTTGGAACATTAACGTTACCTACTGCAACAACGGGAGCATCATAGCCATTAACAACATATACCCATGATTGAAAATCACGCGCTTGAAAAAAAGCTCGCATAGCAATTTTCCACCATAAGTAATTAGCGACATCGAAGACTGGTGGTACGTTAATAGATATAATACCTGTGTCCATAGAGTCAGATCGCTACAAACACAGACTTTTGAGGTCTTAAACGTGTTTGCCTGCTCTGTTACCAATTGAAAAAGCGGGGGTATAACAACCACACTGGTAGGGTTTTGAAAGAACCTACAACTTAGACCTGCAAGTATACAGGGTCAGTTGTAGTGAGTGAATAAGCAGGGGAAGTCCACAGGGACAAGGAGGGAGCTGTGTTGATTTTCTATGTTTCTTAATTGAATTCGAACCTAAAGTGTCAAGACAAAAGCTAAAGCTCAGTGTGGATATGGAGATTGCTAGGATTTTGGAGTCCACCACCTAATCTTAGCTAAGTAATTCAGTTACAGTGATGTCATTGTCTCTGGTAAAAAGTATTTATCACAAGTATTAATTGTCTGATTAAAGCACAACTAATCAAAAGATAAATCTATTCATTTTAAGCATGATTTACAGCACAACAACATAGAATTGATCAAACTACCAAGGATGCATGACATACATGGTGAAAGTAATAAGTTGTGGAACTAAGATGAAATCTACCCTTAAGCAATTAAGTACAGCAATAACACCACTAAAAACATGAATCAATTTAGCAAAATATTAAGGGCTCCATTTAACCCTAGCAGAATGGATTAGAACATAACAAACATTGTGAACAAATGTAATTGAGTTCTACTGAACATGAAATTGTGCTAAAAACTGAAATTGTAATTGAAACTAACAATAGAGAGCACTGGCTAGTCCAGGCCTCTAAGGTTGAGCTCTGGCTAACCCAGGCATGCCCACAACAGCACCAAACACCTTCTATTTATACCCAATTTACATAATTAGGGTTCATACACCCAATTCCCAAAAATCCCAAATACAGTTGAAATTAGGGTTTGTTGAATCTTACCCATACTTCTCTGATTTGCTTCATAGCCTTCGAACCATTCTTCTGCTTCCTCCCATGCTTCTTTGGTGCGAGTTGGTGCCCTAATCCTTACCCCTACTCCAACTAATAATAACCTAATTCTTCACTGAGAGGAGAAGGTGAAGATGTAGGCTGATAATAGGTGGATAGAAGAGTGATGGTGATGTGTGAGGGTTTGTTTACTCGAGCTTTGCTCGAGTTGGTGGAGGCAGCAGGAGAAGGTGGTGGGAATGGTGGTGCGGCAGGGTATGGGTTTTCTCTGCAGACGGTGAGGGAGGAGGTGGAGGAGAAGAGATCGATGGATTTAGGTTTAGGGATCGTTTGTTTTGGGGTATAGATATTAGGTACTAGGGTGTTGTGCGGGATCATCAATATTTGATGTTTTGTAAGGGGAATCCGTTGGATGAAAAGATGAAGGAATGATCCAATGGCGTGATAGAGATGGGTGTGGAAAGACCGTTGGATCTGAGATACATCAAAACTGACGGTCCAAGATGGAGTTAGGTGCTATAGTGTTAGACAGGAACATCAAAGCTCGATGTACTCTGATGTAACGACCGTTATATGATGAAATGGATCCAATCTGACGGTTAAGAGGGGAAACGGGTTTGGGTATTGATTTTAGGCTTAGAAAATGGGTTTTGGGCTTAAACAATCTTGAGCCCACTTCTTCTTTAAGAACAATTTCTTCCTTTGTGAGCCCATTTTCATTCTTGAGTCTTCCATACCGCATTCTGCACTTCTTTTCCTCTAGAGTTTCCGCCGGCTTTCTCCGTGTCTTTGCACTTTTCGCTCCGCAACTCATCTAGTCTTTATTTATTACCTAAAAATGCAAAATTAGTTAATAAAAATATTTATTCTTGAAAACAAATAAAATACAGAATATGGGATAAAATGTAGAATTAATGCACAAAAGATGAGTTAAATGCCAACAAAAAGATATAGAAATATGCACTTTTTAGCACTCATCAAATACCCCCAAACCTGAATTTTACTTGTCCTCAAGTAAAAAAAAAACTAAGGAAATCCTACTTATACCACTGTCGCTGGTCTCTCGAATGCATTTAGCATATGCACTAAGCCTTTTAAACCACTAAGTGTCCCTAGTGGACGAGTGAAGTCTCGTGAAGGTTTGCTTAGAACGTACCTAAAAAGTTCTAGGACAAAATATAAGCTCATATTCCATCAAATGTGACATGTGCAAGACAGTTTAAGCTCACAGCAAAATGGAGATGTCAATCTAGCTATCAAAGGCACAATCCTAGCACTGATAACAAATAAAGACATGTGATAAGAGTGTTAAGTGTATCTACACATGTGTTTAGAATGACCTGAAGTTATGACTACTGTTGTAGTAATTCGATTGCGGTAAATAAGGATTCGATGCTCGGACTTGAAAAGATTTTTAAAGCAAAAATATATACAAAATTGTCACAGGATCAAGAGACACTAGGACTCAGGATTCCACCATAATCATTCATATAATTAATATATTTATTTCCAAAACAATTATAGCTCACATAAAAATAGGGACTCTAATTCTTGCCAAGGTAGATTTTTAGAAGATTAACTGTAAATCGAAAGCATGGCATATCAAAAGTACTAAGACCAAGCATAAACCATCAAAAGAAATGACAATCAATTAAGAAAAAAATCATAAAACATTTAATAAAAATGCAAGAAGTCATAAAAGAATTAAATATAATTTTTATATGTGTAAAATATGGCTTCCTCCATCATCCCAGTATTGGGGTTTAGCTATTCATATCAATCACACACTCAAAATATTAATTCAAAGTTCAAAGTGTGATTAAAAGAGTCAAAAGTTATAAAATAGTGGTTCTGAGACTCACAAAACACGTCCAACAGAAACGATAGAATATAACTGCATCTAAATGCGACACTTCGCTGATGCTGTTGACGCTGCTGAAAATAAGTCTGCCCTGGAGAGTCTGTTCTTCGTGTTCTTGAAGCTTTTTAATGGCAGCAGCAGCAGCAGGTGAACATTGCTGTTTTTCCTTCTTCTTCGCTCCTCCTGGATCTGGCTCGACCCCCAAACTCTTCATCCCCCTTATATGACATAAAACCAACTATTTATAGGCTTTAAATCCCCTTGAAACTCGATCAAACCCCTTGGAAATCTCCATTATTCTTTACGGGTTGTTTGAAGAATAATCTTCTTCTTGTGCGTTACAGGATGTTTCTAGCTATTATCTCGTCTCAAATATCTTCTAGGACTTTTACCCAACTGTTTTGATGTATATCCCACGCAAGATATCCCATAAATCTCTCAAACTAATCTCAAACCCTAAACAGAAACCGTGTGCACTGTCTTGACTTTGTCTGGATTTTCTGACTTATCCAGCCCAATTAGATGGGTCTAATCGCTTCTAACAGGTCCCCTATGTCTTGTAGAGTCCGTGGGTACCAAATTTGCCCATTTAATCGCCTCCTAGGTCGCTCAAATCATTGATCCAAAACTGTTGACGCTGCTGCCATTTTTCCCGCCAAAATCCAGTTTTGAAACTTTGAAGATGACCTCCCCCTATCCAGTTCCGGTGTCCCTTTAGTACATGCCCTGAAATGGGGTGCCCCTTAGTAATTAGGTTACCCCTTATCCAAAGTGAGAGTCCGTATAGTAATTTTCTCCCACGAGCGCAAAAACCACTTTTTAGCCAATTTCGCCGCAAAAGCTTATTTCTCCAAAAACACCTACAAAGACATAAAATAACCAAATAAGTACAAAATAGAGTACTAACAATATAAACAATTGGGACAAATTAGACACATAAATGCGTCTATCAAATACCCCCAAACTTATTATTTGCTAGTCCTCGAGCAAATCTAATCTAAAATAAAATGACTACACTTAGCACGTGCAGTAAGCCGTTAAACCACTAGGTGGCCCTAGTGGCGGAGTGTTGTCTCCGGGGGTTTACCAGAGGTGTACCCACAAAACCTTAATACTCCAGAGCTTAACTATCTACGCAGAACCTTGGAAGGCACTAAAGAATCTCCTTGGTTGGCATACTTATTGACTACAGGAAGAAGTACCCTGATGCGAAATTCCAATTGATGTACACGAGTTTGCACTCAAGCATACTAAAATTCATATAAAGTGACAGAGCTCTACTCAGATAGTTGCACTATGGACATCATATTCGGAGTCTAAACTAATCACATGGATAGATCAAGAAGATGGATATAGAAAACATAGATGGTTTTGATGTTTACTAAGTGAACGACGTTTCCCATATCTGTCTGAAGGCCTCCGCCAAAATGAACCTATCCTAATGGATTGAGATACTAGTCTGACTAATATCAACACACTGGCATATACAAGGGTACCAGTGGTCGATAACCTAACTCTAGGTCAACACAACTGGCATATACAAGGGTACCAGTGGTCGATAACCTAACTCTAGGTCAACACAACTGGCATATACAAGGGTACCAGTGGTCGACTTTATTGAATTTATTCCTTTTGGTCAAATGGTCTGGTCTCAATTTCTTTTTTTTTTTTTTTTTTTTTTTTTTTTTTTTTTTTTTTTTTTTTTTTTTTTTTTTTTTTTTTTTTTTTTTTTTTTTTTTTTTTTTTTTTTTTTTTTTTTTTTTTTTTTTTTTTTTTTTTTTTTTTTTCATGGTATCTCAATCACTCTAATTCACCCTAGCATTGGTAACAACTTGAATCGTGGGCCCCACCTATCACTTAGAGAAACATAGTTTAAAAAAAAATAAAATAAAAATAGAAGTGAAAAGGACTCAACGAGATATGGTGAAACTATCATGTTATTTCTAACACCTGAGCTCTGTGCTTTTATGAATAGACTCTTTAGATGTTTCCATCTAATCAGATTGGTTCCTCAAACTCCTACAATCAAAATGCTTCCATCCACTTAGATTAGTTAGTGCAATCCTCAATAGGCATAAATTTCTAAGCTCTGGAGTTTATTTATTCATACTAAAAAGTTTCTCCCATACCCCCAAACTTAAACCTAACATTGTCCTCAATGTTCTAAATATGAAATTAAAAGCATGAACAAGGAGAAACTGTTACCATTTGAAATGAAAGAGTTACGGAAGGATATTACCTGGTTGCATGAGATTGGGTTACCTCCCAAGAAGTGCTAAGTTTAAAGTCTTCAGCCAGACTAAGAAAAGTATTAGTCAACTCGAACCGTATAACAGTAGCCGGAATAACTGTGGGTCTTTAACACCAAAAAGAGCTGACAAAAGGAAACTGCAGTGAACCAAGAAAATGTACAAGACTAGCATGCCCTTACCTAGTTTCCTGATTAAGATATCTATATCTAATTGTGGTTCAGGTTCAGGTTCTATAAAAGGGTCTAAATATATTTCTTTAGGATGCAACTCCTCAAAATTGAGATCCGAATTATTAGGTCCTAGAGTCTGTAAGTACTTAAATAAGAACTTAGAAGCACAAAATAATAACCTAAATAATTGAGGATCCTCTAAGTCAATCAGGTTTGACTTACATAATTGACCACAGTGAGAGTAATGGTCATTCTTAAGAAAATGTGTCGATTCTAATATCCTAAAGTAATTAGGTTTAGTCTCAGAACTTAATAATTGACACATTTGAAATTTATACGTTCCCACAATTGTTTGAAAAATATTTGGTGGGAAAACAAAGTCGATCTTAGTATCATAGCCTGGTCTAACCTCATCAACCAGAGGATGGGTTTCTAACAACTGAACTTCCTTATGGACATCACTAGGTTCAGGAAAACGAGTATGAAAGTAATCTTGTAAAATGGTTGAGGCATTGATGTCAAGTCCTAAGTGTGGGGACTTTCTGAGAGTTAAAGGTAAGGCACTAGGGAAGTGATAATCACCCCCAAACTTAGAGTTTTCAGTTTCTCTAGATAGACCTCTAATTTTTTCTTGAATTTCCGTATCTTCAGAGTCCTTAAAATATTCAAGAGATTCTTCTAAGTTATTATCAGGTAGTGCATCTTTACTCATCTCTACGGGTCTATCTTCTTCTTCCAAGACTATTGTTTCTAAGTCGCTAGACTCTAAAACAGTATTTTCGAAATGAACCCGTTCCTCTAAACCACTATCGGCTTCGTAATCAAAAGGAAAAACTACATCGTCTAAAACGGTGGTATCCCTAATCAAATCCTCGTCCTTTTGAATAGGTGAATAATCATAAAAATTATTTGGATTTGAAGTAGAAATAATATAATCACTATAAAGCTCAATTGGATTACTAGATTCCTGATTACTATGCCTATGTTTCAGATTCTTCATCACTACTATCCTCATCATCATAATAGTACGAAGATGATTGAACCTTATCTAAATAAGTAGTGTTACCAATTATAACCTCGTTATCTTGATTATGTGAAAAAGTATCTTCATTCTCAAGGGTATTATTGGATACACTATATTGGCAATTCAAGTTATTTCGAGCAATACTTTCATTCGTCTCTAACTCAAGTCTACGTGTCGACTCAGCTATCCTCTCAAGGGTCTCTTCCAAAGAAAGTTCCCTTAGTGTAGGATCTAAGTTTTGAGTTAATCTATTGAGGATATCTTCTACAGATTCAGTTGTTGTTGCAGTTCTTTCGTCCATAACTACATTATTCACCTCATCTAATTTATACGTCGATTCAGCTAACTGACGTGATGACTTAGCTAAATTCCTGAGAGTCTCTTCTAGAGAAGGAATAGGAACTGAAGGATCATAATAAGGACTACTTTTCAAAAGTTTGATTGTATCCTCTAAAGACGAAGAACTAGTATTATAATCTTCTTGCTCGTATGACTGATGCGCGTGCGGATAGTAATTGGGCTCACCATGGTATGAACCATAACCTTGAAAAGGTTGGCGTCCCCAGTCACTATTCTCACTATGGTCATAATACTGATGATGTCCATATTCAAATTCAGGTCGATATTCATTGTATTGGCTTCTATCATACCAGTTCGACATTCTTAATTGCAGGGGAATTCTACGCAATCACAAACAAGTCCGACTCGACCAAATCAAACCTATAGAATCTAGCAAAAAAAAGCATGATGGCTCCACTTAGATTGTTTTCTAGACCAGCTTCTATTCCTTCGAAAAGGAATTCGTTACAATTTGAGCACACCCCTCTGGAATCAATCCGAGCTAATGTAAGTTGAATCGAGGCGAGGGAAGCTCAGTGGAGCTTTGATACCCAAGGCCTCACCGCTATCACAAGGCGGCGCAGTCACGCATTCAACTCACAGAAACCATCATGAACTTTGAAATGTGCTTAAAGAGCAACCAATATTTTTCGAACGAGTTTCCTATTAAGCTCGTTACCCTATTGGTCTCGTTCTATTCAAAATTTTAGGCTTAGGTTCGCGTTTGGTTTCGTTTTCCTAAGGCGGGCAAGAAGGAAACGGTGATGAAATCCGAGTCCTTATCTTGTTTAGGCCAGGCCTTGCCCTTTACTAGGAAAATAAAGACAGTCCGGTTCGTCCTCAAACAATTATCACCTTAAGGCAGACAGTAACCCGCTTGCAGGAGATTCGCGGGTGTTTCGATTGGACTTACCTCCCGTACCAGACGGGCGATGAACCGTTGTCGTCGACTCGGGCCACGACTCCTATGACGTGTGCGAACCCGAGGGGCCGAGACGATATAGTAATCGTCGTCCTTCCCTGCAAACAGTTTGTATTTAAATTTTTTTTAATTTTTTTTTTTTAATTTATAACCCTTCCGTAGGGTTTTAAAAATAATGTCCAAAGTCCAGAATAAAGTCCAAATAAAAAGTCCAAAATTACAAAAATTATGAAAAATAAAGCCTATTTACAAATTCTAAAAATAAATAAATAAAAGCTATATACAAAAAAAAATAATAATAATAAAAATTAAATCCTAAAAAAAAAATTATGTCTTTTTCTTCTTCTCTTTTAGCTTTTAACTTTTAGCTTTAAGCTTTTTGTTCCCAAGTCCTTAGTATTCCACTTCGAACCTGTAAATCAAAGACACAAAAAGAAACGTAAAAAGGAACAAATAATAGTAAAAAAAAATAAAATAAAATAATAAACCTAAAAACAAATCTATATACAAGTCCGCGTCGGCGGCGCCATTTTGTTGTAGTAATTCGATTGCGGTAAATAAGGATTCGATGCTCGGACTTGAAAAGATTTTTAAAGCAAAAATATATACAAAATTGTCACAGGATCAAGAGACACTAGGACTCAGGATTCCACCATAATCATTCATATAATTAATATATTTATTTCCAAAACAATTATAGCTCACATAAAAATAGGGACTCTAATTCTTGCCAAGGTAGATTTTTAGAAGATTAACTGTAAATCGAAAGCATGGCATATCAAAAGTACTAAGACCAAGCATAAACCATCAAAAGAAATGACAATCAATTAAGAAAAAAATCATAAAACATTTAATAAAAATGCAAGAAGTCATAAAAGAATTAAATATAATTTTTATATGTGTAAAATATGGCTTCCTCCATCATCCCAGTATTGGGGTTTAGCTATTCATATCAATCACACACTCAAAATATTAATTCAAAGTTCAAAGTGTGATTAAAAGAGTCAAAAGTTATAAAATAGTGGTTCTGAGACTCACAAAACACGTCCAACAGAAACGATAGAATATAACTGCAGCTAACTGCGACACTTCGCTGATGCTGTTGACGCTGCTGAAAATAAGTCTGCCCTGGAGAGTCTGTTCTTCGTGTTCTTGAAGCTTTTTAATGGCAGCAGCAGCAGCAGGTGAACATTGTTGTTTTTCCTTCTTCTTCGCTCCTCCTGGCTCTGGCTCGACCCCCAAACTCTTCATCCCCCTTCTCTGACATAAAACCAACTATTTATAGGCTTTAAATCCCCTTGAAACTCGATCAAACCCCTTGGAAATCTCCATTATTCTTTACGGGTTGTTTGAAGAATAATCTTCTTCTTGTGCGTTACAGGCTGTTTCTAGCTATTCTCTCGTCTCAAATATCTTCTAAGACTTTTACCCAACTGTTTTGATGTATATCCCACGCAAGATATCCCATAAATCTCTCAAACTAATCTCAAACCCTAAACAGAAACCGTGTGCACTGTCTTGACTTTGTGTGGATTTTCTGACTTATCCAGCCCAATTAGATGGGTCTAATCGCTTCTAACAGGTCCCCTATGTCTTGTAGAGTCCGTGGGTACCAAATTTGCCCATTTAATCGCCTCCTAGGTCGCTCAAATCATTGATCCAAAACTGTTGACGCTGCTGCCTTTTTTCCCGCCAAAATCCAGTTTTGAAACTTTGAAGATGACCTCCCCCTATCCAGTTCCGGTGTCCCTTTAGTACATGCCCTGAAATGGGGTGCCCCTTAGTAATTAGGTTACCCCTTATCCAAAGTGAGAGTCCGTATAGTAATTTTCTCCCACGAGCGCAAAAACCACTTTTTAGCCAATTTCGCCGCAAAAGCTTATTTCTCCAAAAACACCTACAAAGACATAAAATAACCAAATAAGTACAAAATAGAGTACTAACAATATAAACAATTGGGACAAATTAGACACATAAATGCGTCTATCAACTACTAATCACCAAGAGATAGTTTTTAGGCTAAGAACCGAATTCTAAGCCAAGCTAGTTGTCCGGCTTTACGAGAATTGTGAATGTTTACCCAATGAGTTGGTGATATTTCAGTTTACCCGCGTTATACATCGATGGCTGCACCCTCCTTGCTTATTACAAGACTATTTACAACAAAAAGATGACTATTTACATGACTCTTATTTACATTGATTACTCTCTTTTATTTTTGGAACAAGAGAGAACTATTGTCTTTAACATGACAAAACATGGAATAAATACTTGATTTTTTTTTTTTATTTTTTTTTGATATTTTTTTTTTGATATTTTTTTTGATATTTTTTTTTTTTTTTTTTATTTTTTTTATTTTTTTTTTTTGTAAGAAATAACTTTGATCTTTACAACATAGTGACACTTTTGATACATGAACAAAAAGAAAAACATAATTACATGATTCTTAGCAAGAGGTGGCCCTTATCGAATGCATCCGGTCAAATTCTATGGTTGCTTTTCTTAACGTATCCTCCAACTTCTATCCCAGCCAACCAAAGAACAAGCTAGTCAAGTCTCATTCAGTATTCTAAAGTGATTGGCAATCAAACTTCCTATCAAACACCTTGAAGATCGAGGCTATACATGTATTGGTAGATCGTGCGCGTGCAAGTTTCTTATCACATGTGAATTGTGCTAGAATCAGGATGCCTAAATATCTAGACTAAGAATCCTTATGTTTACATACATGCACAAGAGTCAACATTTCAAGGTAAATGAGCTCCATTTTTATGATTTTTTATTTATTTATTTTTTTTTGATTTTTTTTTTTTTTTTTTTTTGAAGAAGAAGGAGTTCTTGTTTTCAATTATGGCATGTGATCGTGGTATCTACTCTATACCCCCAAACCTAAACTAAACATTGTCCTCAATGTTTCAAAAGATGTAAAGAATTATAGTACAACATATGGAGAGGATTATGCTGAGTAGAGAAAAAGGAAAGAGAATACCCGATTTCGACGAAAGCAAGATTAGAACTCCATTATTCAAGGAAAAAATCCAACACTTTTTTTAGCCAAGATCATATTGGATTAGCACTATATATACAAAAGAAACAAAAGATTTAACTAAGAAACTATCTACTAGATTTTATACAAGAAAATTTGGTTTTTAATGGGATTGGACTTTTTGGGAAAAATTTGATTTTGTCGGGAGACATTTGGTTTTGATGGGAAAAAGAAAAATTTTGGTTTTTAGGGAAACATTTGGAAAACTTTGGTTTTTATGGGAGAAAAACATTTGGTTTTTAATGGGATAAGGAGACCAAGCCCACTGTTGGGTTTTGCGAAGCCCAGCTACGTTTTTGAAAAACAGGCCCACTGCTGGTGAGTAAAGCTCACTGTTGGTTTTTTGGAATTTTGAAATTTTGGCCCACTTGAACTTTGGTTCAAGCCCACAGTTCAGAAACAAGCCCAGGTAACAATTTGAAATTTGGGCTCTTAAATAGCCAAAGGTCGAGGCCCAACTGGGCTTTGAAAACGTTTTCTGTTTTTGGGTCAAGCCCACAGTGTAAATGTTTAGTTTTCAAATGGATGTTAAGCCCACAGTCCCAGAAATTTAGTTGGGCTTTGGCTAGCTACTAACTAAAATATGAGGCCCAACTGGGCTTTCAAAAGTTCAGTTTTCTTTAATTAAAACAACAGGCCCAAATCAATCTAAAACCACAATCCCACAAGAAATTAAACAAACAAGCCCACAAGAAATTAATTACAAACCCAACAGAAAATATAAGCCCAAATATTGGGTTTAATATTACAAGCCCACAAGAAAAATGGAAGCCCACAGTTTGGGTTCTCTTAATGGGTTTAGGCTTACCTGTAAAGCACAGCCCAGCTGTTCAGTTTGGTTGCAAAAGCCCAGTTGGGCTTTGGATCATCCTAAGCTTTGGCTTCAACACTCAAGGCCCAGTTGGGCTTGGTTCAATTTTCTTTTGCTTGTATTACAGACCAGTTTGGCTTGGGTTCTAGATGCAGCTTTGGTTCAGCAAGTTTCAGCCTTAGCAGCACAGCAACAGGTGCAGAAGGCAGCAGCAGTTAGCAGCAACAGGCAGCAACAGGGGAAAGTAACAGCCTCAGTTCCACCAGTTCACCAACAACTTCAGAGGCAGTGCAAGCAGCAGCAGCAGCACCAGGGGCAGATTCAGCAACAAAGGTGCAAATGGGCTAAGCAGTTCACAGCAGTGCACTAAAGCAACAGGCAAGAAGATGCTCTGATGCTGTGCAAGAACAGCAAGCAAACAACTAGATGAAGATGCAAACAGCACGAATGCAATGTAAACAGCAAATGATGCAAGTGCAGCTGCAAGCTAAGAGCAACAGCAAGCAAATGAGCAAGGAAAGAAAAACAACAGAAGCTGTTAAGAACAGCAAGAACAGCAAGGGAAAATGATGCAAAGATGAAAATGCAAGTTATGATGAGCTAAATGATTATACTAAATGCAAGATATGCAAGTGAAAGAAAGCAAGGAAAAACAGCAACCACACAATGCCAAGTCCCCGGCAACGGCGCCAAAAACTTGGTAGGTTTTTAAGAAAGCCTACAACTACACCTGCAAGTATACAGGGTCGAATGTAGCTAGTGATGGGAAGAAAGGGAAAGTCCTCAGGGACTTGGAGGGTGCAAATGTTGTTTCTACTTTTCTAGTGACAGTGGGAATGAATTTTGTGTTGTGTTGAAACACAACTGAGCTGTTTTGGTATGTGACTGAAATAGTGACAGAAAGTAAAGGTAACAGTGGCAGGGTACTAAGGCTTCAAATCCACCATTTTACCTATGCTAAGGCAATCTCAGTTCAATACTGCTCTTGTCCCTTGTTAGTTATCAGTCAGCTTCTAGGCTTTCTGACTAACTAGATGGCAGTGGAGGTTCTATGCCTGCTGCTCATCAAAGGGTTGGGTTAGAAAGGAGGCTAAAGGCACTAAGATAATTCTAAACCTTGTGATAGTTGGGGCTCTTACACTGCAACTACCCGCAGAGAAGCCACTTAGGTGTTTTAACAACC
Source organism: Papaver somniferum (assembly GCF_003573695.1). NCBI lineage: Eukaryota > Viridiplantae > Streptophyta > Magnoliopsida > Ranunculales > Papaveraceae > Papaver > Papaver somniferum. Next base: position 134,025,065 of record NC_039364.1, read on the forward strand.
TAAAGGATGTTCTTTGATTAAGACTATCCTAAACATTTCAGCACAACAAGCACAATATCTAGCTTGGATTGAATTAGCAGAAGCATCATGATTTCATCTCCCCATTAGCAATTAAACTAGAACATGATGAATTTGATGAAACAACTGAAGATCAAAATGAACTGATATTGAAAACAAAATTAACAGTTGAGGTCCTGGCTATTCCAGGCCTCTTGGTGGTGCTCTGGCTAGTCCAGGCATGCCCACAACAGCACCAAACACCTTCTATTTATACCCAATTTACATAATTAGGGTTCATACACCCAATTCCCAAAAATACCCAATTACAGTTGAAATTAGGGTTTGTTGAATCTTTCCCATACTTCTCTGATTTGCTTCATAGCCTTCGACCCATTCTTCTGCTTCCTCCCATGCTTCTTTGGTGCGAGTTGGTGCCCTAATCCTTACCCCTACTCCAACTAATATTAACCTAATTCTTCACTGAGAGGAGAAGGTGAAGATGTAGGCTGATAATATGTGGATAGAAGAGTGATGGTGATGTGTGAGGGTTTGTTTACAAGAGCTTTGCTCGAGTTGGTGGAGGCAGCAGGAGAAGGTGGTGGGAATGGTGGTGCGGCAGGGTATGGGTTTTCTCTGCAGACGGTGAGGGAGGAGGTGGAGGAGAAGAGATCGATGGATTTAGGTTTAGGGATCGTTTGTTTTGGGGTATAGATATTAGGTACTAGGGTGTTGTGCGGGATCATCAATATTTGATGTTTTGTAAGGGGAATCCGTTGGATGAAAAGATGAAGGAATGATCCAACGGCGTGATAGAGATGGGTGTGGAAAGACCGTTGGATCTGAGATACATCAAAACTGACGGTCCAAGATGGAGTTAGGTGCTATAGTGTTAGACATGAACATCAAAGCTCGATGTACTCTGATGTAACGACCGTTAGATGATGAAATGGATCCAATCTGACGGTTAAGAGGGGAAACGGGTTTGGGTATTGATTTTAGGCTTAGAAAATGGGTTTTGGGCTTAAACAATCTTGAGACCACTTCTTCTTTAAGAACAATTTCTTCCTTTGTGAGCCCATTTTCATCCTTGAGTCTTCCATACCGCATTCTGCACTTCTTTTCCTCTAGAGTTTCCGCCGGCTTTCTCCGTGTCTTTGCACTTTTCGCTCCGCAACTCATCTAGTCTTTATTTATTACCTAAAAATGCAAAATTAGTTAATAAAAATATTTATTCTTGAAAACAAAGAAAATACAGAATATGGGATAAAATGTAGAATTAATGCACAAAAGATGAGTTAAATGCCAACAAAAAGATATAGAAATATGCACTTTTTAGCACTCATCACACACCCGATATTTCGATTAGCAATATGTATGGACTAACTCCAATATACTTTCTAGAGAATCAACTAGACAATCAGACTCAATATAGAAAAAAGTATATTGAGGAGTTAATATCTCTCTCACTTGATTTGATCTTTACTCAAGCAAATAGAAATATGCGAGTCTTTATTAAATACAAGGATAATAACTTGGATGGTACCAAAGACCAATATCCAACTGTCAATCAATTTAAATCAACAACCAAAGGTTGGATATTCTAATTGATTGATCTTAACGCACAACCTGTGATATTTCAATTATATAACGAAATATAATGCGGAATAGAAATAACACAGACACCAGAAATTTTGTTAACGAGGAAACCGCAAATGCAGAAAAACCCCGGGACCTAGTCCAGATTTTGAACACCACACTGTATTAAGCCGCTACAGACACTAGCCTACTACAAACTAACTTCGGTATGGAATGTAGTTGAACCCTAACCAATCTCACACTAATTTAAGGTACAGTTGCGCTCCTTCCTTCTCTGATCCCAGCAGGATACTATGCACTTGATTCCCTTAGCTGATCTCACCCACAACCAAGAGTTGCTACGACCCAAAGTCGAAGACTTGATAGCCAAATCTATCCCATACAGAAAAGTCTATAGGATTGAATAAATCTATCTCCCACATAAATACCCAAGAGTTTTTATCCCCTTTTTTGATAAATTAAGGTGAACATGAACTAATTGATAATCCGGACTTATATTCCCCAAGAACAACCTAGTATTATCAATCACCTCACAACAATCTTAATCGTATAACAAGATGTTGCGGAATCACAAAGGATGAGACGAAGATGTTTGTGATTTCTTTTTATCTTGACCTATCGGATATATAATCTCAAGTCAATTATTCAATTGAACTCGTACGATAGAAAATGGAAAGATCAGATCGCTTAACTACAAGAGAAGTAGTTTCGTATGGCTTCACAATCCCAATGAAGTCATTCAGTCTTTAACCTACAGGGTCTCGGCAAGAAATCTAAGGTTAAAGGAGAATCGACTCTAGAAAACCAACTAGTATCACACATGAGGTGTGGGGATTAGTTTTTCCAATTGCTAGATGTCTCCTTTATATAGTTTTCAAATCAAGGTTTGCAATCTAAGTTACCTTGGTAACAAAGCATTCAATATTCACCGTTAGATGAAATACCTCATTTCTCCAAGCTAATATCTTTCAACCGTTAGATCGAAACTTAACTTGTCATACACAAATGAAATGTGTTTCATCTAGGTTTGAGTAACCGTACCTAAACGTGTACACTTGGTTGGTTCACAAATATTTAATCGAGGTTAGCCATATGATTACTTTCATATCAACCATATTCATCTTTCTCATAACTAGTTCAAATGACTCATAAGAACTAGTTGATAGAGTTGTTCAATTGCTTAAGTCTTTATTCATAGACACAATTGAAACAAAATCGGTTGATTCAATTGAATCAATTCATGAACAATATATCCATGGTTTGCAAAGATTGCATTCATTATTGTTTTAAGTTTTAAGTTCATGAACTTCCGATTTGAGAAGTAACCAGCTTGGGTACGCGTACGGGTACGTGTACCTTAGCTACCGGATTTGAGTTTGGAAACTCAGTAGAAATTTTCGGTTCAAAAACTTCCACGAGTACGCGTACCTAAGGTGACTGGTTTTCCAGTTTTTAAACTACAAACTCCACCAGAAGTTTACGGTCAGAAAACTTCCGCCAGTACGCGTACCCAACCTGTCTCCTTTACCAATGTCGCATACACAAGTGCACACAATTGGTTTCCGGCACATGGACTTATGCACTAATGTGCGAACACACTATATATGCTTATATCCATAGTTGGTTACATAATCTCAACTCTACATTCCAATCATTGAAACATTCTTCTATAATGTTATAACAATCATTGTTCACGACTATCGTCATCAAAGCTATTTTCAAGATTGAAACATGATCATGACTTTCGTCACGGATAAAGATGAAAAGTGGTTAAAGCGAAAGCTTACCAACACATATTTCGAGAAAAAGATAAGCGAGTAAACTCGGCTCGAAATAGCAAATGTGTATGTATGAAAACTATCATACTTATACGACTTTGTCTCAAGAGTAGGAGATAGAGAGATATACTTTTGAGTGATAGGTAAGTTCAAGTCTCCACATACCTTTTAGTCGTATGAAGTTCCACTAGTTCCTCGAGTAGTTCTTCGTCTTTGTAAGATAATTTCCATGGAGTCTTGAGCTCAACTACACTAATCTGTCATAAACTGAGACTTAGCTATAAGTAGTCTAGAAATCAAGACATATAGTTTTGACACCTAAACTTGACAAACATGCTTGAGATATCAACACATGCGAGTTCGACCGAGCAGTGCTCTAACAGTGGATACCAAACCGGTTCCGGGACCAACAGTTCTTTTCTAGTATGCATACGGGTATGCGTATTGATCCGGGTTCACGAGTTCACAGACTTTTCAAAGTATGCATACTTGGTATGCGTACCAAAAAGTTGTTGTCGACATATAGCTACTCCGGTACGTGTACTAGGTACATGTACTACGGTTCCAGACTTATAATAGTTCTCCCAATTTGTAAAACAGGTATGCGTACTTCCTTGTATCCGAGAATGATAGTAGTTGTATATTTCCCTCTAAATCAATTCGAAATATTCCCAAATAACATCAACGACACATAATAATGTTCCGGGCTATTTTCGAATGGTAATCTTGAATCATAATTTAGATTAAGAACAATAAATTGTCATTAACCGAAATTCATCAAGTATGAACAAATGTTCATTAAGCTTAGTCATATGTTTCGAGAACTAACTACCAAGATAAACTTGACTCGAAAGTCTTGATATGCTTATGATATATAGTCTAATTAGTTATGCGACATCGTTTCATAGATAGAAAGATGAATATAACTTGAAATATATGTGGTTCAGTCTTCACTTACCTTTTGTTGAAGAAGTTCTCCAAAAGCTTCGGTTGATCTACGCCTTCAAACGGTAGAACGCAATGAATACTGTCGTGATGTACGTTTCTCAACTACATCTTCTATCCTAATCCGAGACTTAACTAATTGTAGACTAGAAATCAAGATATAGTTTTGAACAACTAAATTTGATAACAAGCTTGAGATAGAAACACTTGTGAGTTCGACCGAGGAATACTCTAACATGCACATTTAACTCGCTTTCCTAAATTATCTAGAGCTTTTTCAACACCTTCAATTCTTTCTCTTGTATTATCCAAAGGTTGATCTGCAGATTGAGCGGATCCTTCTTTCAAAGCATCTTCAAACTCTTTCAATGCTTTATTAAGAATTATATTGGTAACATATGCATTTCAATTGACAGCTTGTTGACAGAGGTTACTATATCGAACAGTAGCCGTGTATCGATTGTTGTCTATAATTTTTTCCCTTTGATCAAAAATTACGGACCAAGACTTTGTATTTATTGTCCACCTTTTTACTATATACAAAGTTGGAAGACATTGAATAATCACAACCAAAAAAATCTTTAGTACATGTCTACACAAGTAGCCCGCAAACTCATATAATAAGCAACTACATTTCACACTTTTATCGGCAGATCATACAGAATTGTGCGTACCTTATTTTCATGCCCGAACCGCCATACATGATAAGTTGATTGTGTCCCACTTCTATTAATTTCGTTTTGACAATATTGTAATGCTTGATTTAATTCTTCCTAGAACTTCCAGAAAACCATCCTTGTGTAAATGAGTGATGCTTCTTCTTCAATATTCGTAAAGAATCTCAACAACAATTTTTTGTACTTTGTTTCACATTCCTCATCATTTTCTGCTTCACGTCTATTAACTATAGCCCTTTCGAATTGCTTAATAAAATCACAGAGAGGCAACTCTCTTTTTATAAAATGATCGAAGTAAGCGTTTATGCTTTCACTGTGTTGTGTTGGGTTGTGTACATTCAGCACAAAATACATCCCAAGTATAAACCGACGCCCACTTTTCCTATATCTTGTACAGAGTCAATAACCATTTGTTATCCTTTAAGTCATACTTTTCAAGCATCAATTCCCAACCAGATTCAAATTCTTCAATTGTCTCATTATCATATAACCATTTTGTGGAAAACATAAACAAAATTAGGATACTTATTACTTGCATGAGATAAATGCTTACTTGCAAGTATGCTTATATGCCGCAAACAATATCGATGTCGCGTACCTGGTAAGATATTTCTAATAGCGGCCGCATAGCCGATTCTTGATCAATTAAAATAACATTTGTTTTCTTACCATGCATTGCTTCCATCCATGTTCTCATAACCCAATCGAATAATTCTTCGGATTCATAATGTAGTAAGGCACCCCCAAATAGAGTAGTCTGGTAATGATGATTGACTCCTACTATGGGAACAAACAGAATGCCATATTTGTTTGTATAATAAGTAGGATCGAAACATATAACATCTCTAAAGTGATAATAATCCATCCGTGATCTGCCCAAAAAAAATTTAGTCATCTGCCCTTCAGAATCAACTTGAATAGGATAAAAGAACGATGAGTTATCTGTTTGTTGACGCTCAAAGTAGTCGAGTACGGCTTGTGCGTCTCCATTTATGAGATCTAATGTTCATTCCGATGTAAAATAATTTCTTACATCATTTGTAGTAAACCCAATATTCTTACTCCACCAGCTACAAGTACCATAAAGCGCATTGCAAGATTTGTTTTTATCCCTGCAAGGTGAAAATTGTCAATAACTTGTTCATAATCTTTAGGAATCCTCCTCAACGATTTAATGTTGTTCCTTTTATTTGGAGATACAAGTAGATGGTTGTGTTCTTCTACAACATGCGGCACAATTCGTATATTTTCTTTCTTATTATCATATGAGCTTTAAACTCCGTTCTCCTAACAGTTCGCTTTCTTTTTAGTTCTTGAAATGACTTAAATCTAGAATTTTGTTTTTCTTGATATGCACAACAAAAGGTACACCCAATTACTATCTTATTGTCTTCGGTACTACTACATGATAAAGAAATAGTATGTTTTCGGATACTAAATCCGACTTTTTCAGCATAGTGATTGTAAAAATCATATGCTTCATCTTGCGATTGAAATTCCCTTCCAACGTATGCTCAATATTCATTTAATACATCTTCAGTTATGCTTGAATTAATGGTATTTGTTGTCTTGCTAATTCGATGCTCATTTTCTTCTTCCTCAACTATAATGTGTCCTTCATCGCAGATTTCCTCGTATTCATTCTCTCCATGAAGTTGAAAATATATATCTGATAATAATTAAGTCAATGTTATGTGATGCTATTTAATATTGTAATAACTAATTTATTGATGCAATTATGTGTTTCTTTTTTGGGAGAAGAAAACCTGGTACGGCTCATTTTTTTTTTTTGATTAAAAAGCAAAGAAAGGTACTTGTATTTCCAGTAAAAGAAGAAGAATGGAGAACTACCATGTTCAATGTTTTTGTCTCTTATACCGTCGTGGTCGGATTGATGATCTTAGCGAGAACTGGAAACCAAATCAGGCTCCATTACTTTTTGATTCGGTGTTTGCGTAGAAACCCAGGACAATTCTAGAGTTTATAATTATAAATACTAGTTCAGAATATATAGAAACTAAAAGGGTGCTTAAACAATTTAACAATTACTGAATTAGTAAAATATGAAGAAAGCGAGATCTGTGGAGACCGTGGAGGGAGATCGACATCAGACGCTTATGAGGCGCGACTTCATAATAGTTGTCACGCGTGCGCACAAGTGACAGCAGGACTCTTGAGTGGAATCGTAAGACAATTCTAGGATTTATAATTATAAATTCTAAAAGAGAGAAAAGTATTATAATAATGAGTATATTTTAACAAAATATTACTAGTGGAAAGGTCCTGTTAAGAATATATAGAAACTAAAAGGGTGTTCAAACAATTTAACAGTTAATATGTAGAAAGCTGAAGAGGGTGATTCACATTGGACAGTTATGATGCGCGACTTCGTAATAATCGTCGCGCGCGCGACAAGACTCTATGATAAAAGACTCAAAAGTGTATAGAGAAATAGTTTTAGCATCCTTAATCGAATAGATAACAGTGGTAGAACAGAATATGCACATCATTTAATAGTGCGGTAATTTTCCAAAAGTCAAACTTCACCACTGTTCGAGAAAAAAAGGAAAAAAGAAGAAAAAGAAACTGCGAGCGCTGACTAAAGTTAATAATATATACACATGTACCTACGAGTTGATTAGAAATAATCGCTGATGGATGATGGAGCTGCACATATTGATTAACCGGACATTTCGCAGCTTGAACATTAATCAATCCTCGAAATCTAAATTATCTGATTAAATCAAGGATGCAACAACAAAAGCTTGATACGTTCAATGATAACCTTGGTATCGCTTGTAGTAATCATTACGCGTATTCCTGAACGCGCAGCCGGCAATAGTGTAAATAACGATAAGGAAAATCAGTATTGCGATATTAAAAATGGTTAGTTGTTTCCAGTCTCTCTTTAGGCTTCCCAGAACTCCACCTTTACAGGATTTGCAGTTATAACATAGGACATCTTGATTGTTGCTCCATGTCGTACAATCACTGTCTTCAGCTTCTGGCCCGGATTTTGGTACATCCCATACTGTGGCATTCACATATGTGAACCCACAAAAACTAGGAGGTTTGCAACAACCAGCCTGATCAACAAATCCAGAATTATGTCAGCAATGTTAACTTCTTAATCAAACCTTAATAAACAGGATGTATATAATTAATGGTAAAGAGAAGAAAAACATACCTGAATGGGAGCCAAACGTTTCTTGTAGAAATCTGATTGCTTCTGTTCGTTGGTCATTTTACTAAGTTGATCGCATGTTTTAGCTTCGACGAAACAAGTTCTAATTTTATCCCAATTTTTCCCATCAACATGCTGTTGTAACCATTTGGAATAATCACCGAGTCTATTATCATTATAACCTTTCCCTGACAATGCTTTACCAGCACTTTTATTTGTAACAACAAATACAAATATGGTGAAACCAAAAACAGCCAGTATTACAAAGAACATAACAATAATGTAAATCCAAAGAAACGATGAAACCTTACAACAAGAACCAATTATACCCAAAAGAGATAAAATGAATATAAACACCGAAAATGATAATAATGGAACTTTAATGATTTCTTGACATTCTGTTTGATTTGATGCAGGCCCATGTACTTCTTTACTGATTGATAAACTTAAGAACGGTAGTGAAATGATTAGAGCTAAAATGTTTACGATGATGATCAAACTATTACTCAAACGACACATTTTGAAAAACGAAAAAGGGGATTGATGGCTTATGAATGAATAACCCCTCCCGATAGAGATTTTATAATTTCTGCTTTGGATTGGATAATATACAGGTTAGAATGGCAAGCAAGATTAATTAGGGGTTTAGTGATGAGAAGAATAACAGGTGTTTTGAATGTGGGTTGAAATTCTCCATCAAAACCATCTGCAGGTTGAAATCTGTTTAACAAATGGAAACGCGTTTTAGAGAAAGCCAAGGATAACAAAAACACAAACAAACACACTAAAAATAGGAGATGATGGTAGTTTCAAGTAATGGCTGCAATTGATTAATTTTCACTTTTGGGTGTTATTTGCTGGTTACATAGGACATGAATAATGAGTATGATCTGGCAGTGATGTTTCTTATGGATTTCTTTTCTAGACAATTGACATGAATCGTCCATCGAACCATAGCAACGAAACGCTAGTAACTGCCCAACATCACCCAGCGCTGCAGCAAAACTCTACAGGCCACAATCCTTTGATAAGCTAGGAAGCTGTAGTTCGTAGTTTCTGACTGGTGTCAACAACCTAGTCATGAACTTGATCGTTACAGGTAACTGGATGGCACCTAGCGAACTCTCCTGAATGGCATCTTCAAAATTGGTTTCCAGGCCCATTCAATTTCCATGCTACATCACACTATTAACCAGAAAACAACATAACCATATTACTAAATATTCTCTCAAGATCAACTTTAAGAGAATGGAACAGTGGCAGAACGAAGTACTTTGCTCTTGATAGTATAAGAGTTGTTCAATATATCAATTTTCTGCTGTAGGAAAAACCTACATACTTATAAACAAGAGAATAGAATTGACCCCTAAGTTTTTTTTTTGCATACAACAAAGCTTTGCAGATCACAATTTGAGCTCAATGTTAAGCCACGGAAGTGATATTTCAGATAAAATATGGTACATCTTTAACTACCTTGTTTCACACGGGTGATGTAGGGAATCAGCATTCTCTACAAATGATTGCTCATGGAAATGAAAGTTCATTAATTCTTTCCCTAAAATGCCACTCTGACTCTCAGCCTCAGTTTCGATCTTTCTTTTACTAGACAATGCCAAATTTCTTGGTGAACAAGGAAAAGGTGTTAATATTCAAATTCCCTGCAGAGTTGAAATATTGTAAAGAATAGTGTCGAACACTAAAATACATTTTACGTATTTCTTACTGTAGCGAAAACTTTCAATGTAAGTTCATGTACTAATCTGCTACAACTAATAATAAGATCAAACGGGAACAATGAAATACCTAAATGCACCTGTATCAATATTGTCGTTGATACATAGTTCGGAGACCCCTGCAGCTACTACATGACCAGGGAAATAAAGGAGGATCTAGGCAGTAGGAATGGATCCAACGATTCCTGCAGATAGAACAACTAGCAAGAAGATCCTCAGGCTCCCGAGAACGACATTCACAACAAACGGGTGCTGAAGAATGCTGAAACCACAAAAGAGAAAATGATTAGACATTAACACACCAGTTTATATGAATAGGAGGCAAGAAAATATGACAAGAAAAATAAGCATGTGCAGACCTGAGCTCCAAAATTAGGGTTTTCCCAATCAGAAAGCATGAAAATATTGTTTGTGGCTGATGAGGGACCTGGAACAGTTTGTGAATATATCTTCTGATCAGCAGAGTCGGCATCTTCTAATTTTGTGATGCGCAAGAAACCACACTTGCATAAAGGACATGTTGAAACCATTCTCCTTGCAGCCTACATTAAATCATCACCAATTGAAGCCTAGTGAATAGGACACCGAACGGGCAAAAGTATAACAAAGAAGTAAAAACAGATGATAGACCACATAAGGCCACTCAAAACAGGTGTTGAGGCCCCATAGCTCTTAAAGGGATTATAATAAATTTGGCCACATGTTTTTTTTCTCGATAAGCTATTTTAAGTGAGATTAAAATCTCTAGAATATTTTGGAGGATTTTTTTTAGTTTCAAACCGCAGGGCAGCAATGGCATTTAGCTCTACTCACTTGACAATGACAAATAAAAGTTCTTCTAGCATGCCTTTACAAATACTTACAAAGTTTGTATAAGTAGTCATGCAACAAGGTAATAGATCTTATTCTTAACCTTATTTTCGAAGATAAGTTCAGAAATTTATATCAAAGCTCTTCATTATAAAACAGAACAGAAAATTAACTAGTTTGTCCTTATCAAGAATTCACATCGTTTTGTGTCTCAAAAGATCTTCAAATTCCTATTTCAACATTTTTCTCTGAATAAAAGGGTCATTGAAATATTTCGTGTTTCTGATAAGATTTGCAGATAATTAAAGATAATTCATCCTTAACCAAACTTTAAAGCATAGGATTAAGATTAGAAGTAGATACCTGATGTGCTATGTTGTTATCTGTATGGAAGTAGAAAAAACAAAAGAGGACTATAAGCAGAAAAGACATACCGTGTGATCAGCCCATTCCTGAATGCAAGAATAACAAAATCGATGTCCACATGGTAACACACCCCTTGTTGAACTAAAATCTGTATAACAAATTACACAAGACAATTCTGCTAGTTTGTTCAAGGCATCAGATTCACCAACATCCTTGTGTGTTCCATCCGCACCATCAAAATCTGAAGCTCTAGCTGATGGCATCCTTTCTTGGGAAGGTATCTCAACATTATTTGATATACACAAATCACTAGTAATAGCGACATTATTCAATACCGAGATATCTTCAACAACTTCCTGCTCTTCATTCATATTTTCTTCCATGTAGGCAAAGTCTGCCAAATTTGACCTTTGGGGTATCACTGGATCCTCATTTCTCGAACCATCAGAAGTACTAGCAGTGCTGCTTTGGTTTCTTTTGGCTGGAGGACGTTCTTGCTGACAACCCAGTATAGTTAATGAATCATCGGAATCATTAGATGCACCATTAGCGCTGTTATAAATCCTGTCACAATGTTCAGATGGAAAACCTTCTTGATCGTAATCAAATCTGTAAGGTTCATGAGGGACTATGGATGCACTCTTTTTCACAAGCCGCCGACTCTTGCGAGTAGGTTGATCCTTACTTGTGCTCCCAGTAACACCATAGGTACTCCTCGTCTGTTTACCGGAGAGAACTGAAGCACTTAAACTAGATCCTTCACGCTGTTAGTAAGAAAAGAAAGGGAAGTTCTGATAGACATCAAACGAACAAGCGAAGATCACAGAAGGATTACTTATAGTATTCTACAGAAAAGCTAAATAAAGTTGCAAAAGATTAGAGTGTATCTGCGAAATCAAATGAAAAGAGAGACAAAGTAATTATAAAGCTTAACATTCATGCTTTACCAAAGATATTATTCAAAATAACTACGGCAAAGAAATTTGCTATCTAACACTCAACAGACTAGAGTAGGGGAGAACATAGGAAGATAAGACTGAATAAAATAAGTACCTTCTTGCTACCTTTAAAAGGTTTTTCCAGCAAGTTGTCTTGGTTCCCCAATTTGATGTTCTTACTTGTACCTACCATCATGGTTTTCTTACCCCTATCAGAAAGTAACTCCTGCAAATTGAAATTGAGCGAGCAATATTAAACAAACATAGCCTGTAGTAAAAAACATCCCTCTAGTACAGCAAGAAATTATAGGATGGTACAAGGAATGTGGGGCCAAATAGAAGCACCACTCCCTACGAAAAGGATGAAAAACGGCTAAATATACAACGTGAGTGGACCCTGTTTGATGACAAATTTTGCATTTAAATCTATTAAAGGTGAAAATATCAAAACATACCTATTTTTATCAGTTCCATCAGAGGTCACTGGGTATTTGGGAGTTGAAAAACAATTTAAAAAACCATTTCCTTTACATTTAGTATTGTATAGTTTAAAAACGAAGAGAGCAAATGAGGAGACCATTCAAATCGAATATTTTTGCTGGAACAACACCGAAGAAGGGCAGTCAACAAGTGACATATAATCCATTTAAGGGCAATAAGTATTCAGCTTACAGAGCTACCTTGCTTAGCAAATGAAAACTCGGCCACAAAGACTCTTTATCAATCTCCACTTCCTTGGTGTTCTTGAATATATTCGGTCTGTCGTAGAACAAAGTGCCGTTCTCTCTACTTGATAAGCTCTTTCTCAAAACATCTACTGGAGGTTCCCACAACAGATGTCCTACTTGGTGACCACTGTGAACATAATTTACACACTTACTGAATGAGTAAATCAGAGAGAAATTTTATACATTGCATAGAAATAAGCCTAGGAAACTTGATATAAACACCCGAATCCTATTAAATTTTATTCATCATGTATAAAGAAAACTTTCATAGCCTGTTCACCTAACACAAGAGCAAGCATGGAAAACTTCATCCTCTTTGTTTTCCGAGGATTCCAATGTTCTTTAAAACATATCCATGATGTAGTCATCTGTAAATCTCTTTATGTTCCCATTAGCTCTAAATATTGGCAGTCGTAAATAACTAACAACCTAAAATAGCCAAATCTTGTATTTTTGTACACTAAAAATATAAAATAACTTTGCACGATACACAGACTCAGACGCCAATATCTTGACCGATAATTGGAGTATGTAAACAAATTTCAATAACAAACATGGAAGAAAAACAAAGATCCCACTTCCCAGCTTACTAGTTTTGAACAGCTAAAATCACTACCTTTGCATGAGATAAGGATGTTCAGGAAGGCGTCTTCCTTCCCTAGCACAATCCTCAAACCAACTATGGCTAACAATCATAGTTCCAAGCTCTAGAGCAAGCGTATATTTACTTCCTTCAAATTTCCAACAAACCTGAGTGAAAAAAAAAATGATACAATCCAAATACGACATTTCAGTTGAAAACTTTAAAATTAGACTAAAGAATCCAGTAAGCTACTCCTATGACATAATAATCAAAATACTAACCAGATGTGTGATCGATCTGCTCATTCTGCCAACGTAATTAGCACCAGTGTGGTTAATAAGCTTTATAAGATTAAATCTTTCGCAACCATGATAACCACTGACTGAAGCAACGATAGTTTCCATCCCTTTAATGCCACAATCTACACAATCCACGAAAAATGGAAAAGCAAAATGATCCACAGAAGAGAGACAAATATATAGCAAGAAAGGTAATAAAGGGCGACAAAATTCATTTGAAAACCCTAGATTGAAACTTGATAAACCCAAAATCATAACCTACAATCTCGATTGGGTTAAAGAGTGCAAAGAAAAATTACATGTGGGAATGTTCGCTAGATTATAGATGGAAAATTTACCAGTAGATCCTTTGTTGCGGTGCTTGGATTGAGCTTCTCTATTTTCGTCTCCCATATTTTTGCCGCGACATGAAAATTTTGAAATGTTTTTCCCGAACAAATTCTTTAGGGGTGTATACCCAAACCAATTGGGGTACTGCCAAAATTTAAGTGGAGCTGGAAAGGTGGCTGGGATGTGCTAAAAACGGGTAAAGTTACGTTATTGTCTTGACTTGATTAGAACTAAATTTAAGTTGGTGGTTCGGGCGACGGTGATGGTGGCCGTAAAAATATGGCACGTGTTGCAATACCAAGGGTTGGTAATTTTTTAAGAAAAAAATGTAAATTTAATAAAAATTAGGGTTAAAGCTCCTAGCTAAATTGGGGCTTATCACTACGTGATAAAAATAGACGTTTTTAAGTAAAATGAAAAACCTCTTGACCAATTATTTTTTAATGACTAATTTATTCCGATTAATTAGTGTTAATTTTGTGATTAATAGATGTTTAGTCAAATTAATTCTGAAATCAACTAATATTAGTTTTTCTGAAAAAAGATTTTTGTTCTTTTATTTTTATGACAAAAATCTGCCCGGAATCGGTATATGCTCATTAACTAGTACATCGATTCTGGGTTAAAGTTTCCATTTGCGAACAACACCTAGAATCGGTGTATGTTATTTCCTATACAAAACTAGTGACAAAACCCCTAGGTGAACAAACTAGTGATAAGAAAAAACCGGTCATATTATTTTTAACAAATAAAAACCGTTTCAAACAAAACTGGGACAAAAACCCCAATTCAAATAAAATTTTTAAAATTTAGTTTTTATTTGATTTCTAAATTCCAAAACTGACCTTCCGTATATAAAAACATTTTTCAAAGGAAAGTTTGGCGAAAGAAAACAGTAAAAACAATATTTGTTCTCTCTGAATCCAAACAAATCAGATACTAGTCTAATTACGATTCTTCTTTCCTAGTTTTCTTCGTTTTTTCAGTTCCATATCTCGTTTAAATTCAAAGATTCGTCATCGTCTTCTCCCAATTTCAATTCAAAGATTCAAAGAGCAATTTTAGGTTTGATTGAAGAACCGGACGAGAAGCTACAAGTTTTGAGATTTGTTTATTCGAGATACGTAGAAGAATCAAATTCGGTTGTTTATTCGAAAAGAGAAGATAAACATAGTTGTTTTATTCGAGATCTGGTTGCAATTCAGTTTAGCTGAAATCATATTTCCGCTTTTCAAGTTGAAATTGAATCTCGAATTGAAGAATCCAGCTGAACAATCAATCAACTTCGTGTTGATCATCTTCGTCTTCGTATTAATCTTCGTCTTCAAGGAATCAATCAACTTTTCAGGTATTCAATTCTCTTTTTTGTGTTGATTTTTGATTTTGTTTGTGTGAATTTGCTAGTCACTCTTGTCGAATAAACTGAATTGATGTTAGCATATGATTTTTTATGTTTGTGTTGATGTTCTTATGAAGGATTCCATCTCTTTGGAACTGTTTTTCAAAAAAAAAAATTGTTGTTGATATTCACATCTGGTGAAACTGTTTTTGGTTTCATCATTTTGTTCTGTAGATTATGGATTCTGTTCTCGCACTTGTATGTCACAAAGAAGATTGTTTAGCTCTTCGTATTGGCCTGCAAGAGTCTTTTGCTAATTTGAAGACTAGTATATGCTAAAGTTGGTGTGAATTCTCTCCTCCTTCTATGGAAATTTTTGATTTTGTTTGTGTGAATTTGCTAGTCACTCTTGTCGAATAAACTGAATTGATGTTAGCATATGATTTTTTATGTTTGTGTTGATGTTCTTATGAAGGATTCCATCTCTTTGGAACTGTTTTTCAAAAAAAAAATTGTTGTTGATATTCACATCTGGTGAAACTGTTTTTGGTTTCATCATTTTGTTCTGTAGATTATGGATTCTGTTCTCGCACTTGTATGTCACAAAGAAGATTGTTTAACTCTTCGTATTGGCCTCCAAGAGTCTTTTGCTAATTTTAAGACTAGTATATGCTCAAGTTGGTGTGAATTCTCTCCTCCTTCTATGGAAATTTTTCACATGGTTGATGATCAGCAAAAGGTCATTCATTCTGATTTTGATCTTCAATGTTTGGCTCTATTTAGTATGTATAATAAAGAAGGGATTATGGAGTTACTCGTAAGTCACAAAGCTGAGAGTTCTGGTTCAATAAGTTCAGGAATTATAGCTTTTGATGACCAGCCACAAAGTTCTGGAATTATACCTTTTGAGAAGCCACGGATTGATTATGATGTTCCAGATAAAATTAAGGAACCGTTGAAGTCTGCTCACTGGTTACATCTTTTTCAAGGAGTTGAACAGTTGTTTCCGGGAGGTGTTGAACAAGTTCGTTGTGATTTACAGAAGTATCACGCAGCAGCTGGTTATGAATACATGGTATATAGGAATGAGAAGTTGAGGATTGGTGCACGTTGTGCTAATAAGAACAAAGAGGAGAAATGTGACTGGCATTTATATGCTGTGTCTGTTGATGGTGTTGTAGGAAGTCCTTTTATTATCAAGGAACTAAATAATCAGCATACTTGTGTTGGTGGATTTGTTAACATGCCACGGATATCGAAGAAACTAGTTAGTAGCTTGATTATTGATGAAATTAAACAGGATCCTAATAAGAAAACTAAGCATATTATGGAATCTTTTACGAGAGACTTCGGCTTTGACATTAGTCGTTATTATGCATACGCAGGTAAGAAGCATGCACTGAATACTTCATGGGGAGAGAACGAGAAATCTTTTATGTTCTTGAACTGGTATAAAAACAAGTTGATTGAAACCAATCCTGGTTCTCACGTGGTTTTGGAAGTTGAAGAAGGGACCAATAATTTCAGAGGATGTTTATCTGTTTTGAAGCTTGTAGTCGTGGATTCAATTTCTGTCGTCCTGTATTATTCGTTGATGCGGCTCACTTGAAAAGCAAGTACCTTGGTCATATGATGGCAGCAACAGGTCTAACCGGAAATGATGGTAAGGTTTTTATCATTTTTTTATGTTGGTTTCATCATTTTTTTATGTTGGTTTCATCATTTTTTATGTTTGGTTTTCATCGCATCTTATGCTTGTGTTATGCTTTCTGTTCATGTTACAAAATCTTCCCTCTTGCTTATGGTGTGGTTTCATCGGAGAATGAAGCGAACTGGAAATGGTTTTTGGATAATTTGAAGAAAGTCCTTTCTCCTTTGCGACCAAAGCTTACTTTTGTGAGTGATCGAGGTATTGGATTGGTAACACAAATTCCTATTGTTTTTCCTGAGGCTTTTCATGGTTGGTGCTACTGGCATATGGAATGCAATATCAATACATGCTTACCAAAGAGTTGCAAAGTTTATAACAAATATGTATTGGGACTGTTTAAGAAATGTGCGTATGCTTCTACTCATAAAGAATTTTCAGAGAATTGGGATAAGTTGAGGAAGGTTCAAAATCAGAAGTTACAAGACTATCTAAGTAGAGCTCCTCTTGATAAATGGGCAAGTTTTTTCTTCAAGGGTCGACGATATGGTAGGTTGTGTTCAAATATTGCTGAGAGTTTCAATGGTTCGGTCGTTGAAGAGAGAGAGAAGCCTATAGCCATCATGGTTGATGAGATCAGGGTGAAGCTAATGGACCAAATGTGTAAACGTCGCGAGGACTCTGCTAACTTAATGAAATGGCGTCAAACTCTATGTCCAGAATATGAAGCTCTACTCCACGACAACAAGATGCATGGATGTAACTACCAAGTCACCAAGTCGTCGGAATATGTGTTTGAAGTTCATGCTTCATTAACACAGACTGTCATTTGAAAAGAAGAACATGTTCTTGCAACCGTTGGCGTATTGACGGTTTCCCGTGTGCCCATGCTGTCCGTTGCATCATGGTGAATGGAGAAGATCCTTACAATTATGTTGAGCACTACTTTACAGTAAAGTTCTACCGAGAATCGTATAAACATGCAATCAATCCTGTTCCCACAGTCGAAAAGCCCGTGACAGTGTCGCCGAAATCGATGGTTTTTGGTCCGAATAATGGACCACAACCAGGACGTCCATCGAAGAAGAAGAGGATTCCTAATACAGGTTCAGTTGCCAATAAGAAGATGAGAACCTGTGGTTCCTGCAAGGTTTTGACCACCCATAATAAACGGACATGCCCTTCTCGTCAGATTTCATGAGAACTTGTAGTCATTTCGACTAGACTACAATATGTGGTTCCTGCAAGTCATCGAATTTTACTCTTAGTTTCGTTTGCTAGACTACAATATGTGTTTCATTTACTATTTCATATTTTTGTTTTAGAAGTTAATATGCTGCAGGTGTTTTCATTTTATATTTTGTCTAAGAATAATAAGTTTGATTAAGTTTAAGTTTTTCAGAATTTTTACAGGCCTTTATAGTTTGGTGTAACCGAATCAGGTTTCATCATTTTTTTTGATGAAACCAGAAAGGGTTTCATCTTATTTTGGTGGAACCATTGTTTTACTGTCACTTTTTCTTCTATATTTTTTGACAACACAGTAGATGATGTTTTGTCTACTGTTTATTGGTGCCGCAAATATATGACACATCATTTATGGATAGTTTTTATAAAAATGAGACATCATATTTCTGTAGACATAAGCTTTTAAGGAAATACAACTGAAATAGCACGAAATCGTTTTTTATATAAACTGTAACCATTTCACAAGTACTTTAAACTTCAACTAAAACTTGAATCTGCAAGGAGAACTGTATGTCAAGGAGTATCATCATTACAATAACCATTTCAAAAGTAATTTAAAATTCAACTAAAACTGAATGTTCAATAGGACGGGCACGACATGCGAGTATTATTCTATATTGTCAAGGAGTATCTTCAACGCCAACTTTGGTCTCATATTATGCACCTTTTCTCGTATATCAGTAGACATGTTTCCTTTCAAGAGGCTCTTCATGTAATAGCAAACATGCAGGCCACAATCGTTCCTGAAAAACCAAAACAATGTCTCAATTGTTACAAAGTGACTAGCTGAGAGTGTTCTGATATTAGTATCTATATGTAAAGCATTCGGTTACAAGTGATGTAATGATTTCAAGCATATGCATATGTGAACTATAAACTTCCAAACATAACTTACCCTATTTGTTCACAACATGTAGGGTTGTGCAAAGAGTATGTTGTTGGCTGACTTGCCTGCTGATCACAGGGGAGCTTTGCGTCGTGCTGTGCAAATGCTGATACTATACGTTGTTTCATGCTTTCAGCACTTTTTCTGCATTCCTCTCCCGTGGAAGCCAAGGAGTTGTAGTGATAAAATTCCCCGGTTTCAAAATCAAAAGAAAGCAATGTCCAATGGTTTACATCTCCAAGTGATGTCAGCAACGGAACGAACAAAAACCGCACGCTATAATCCATTTTGTCGATGAAGCCTTCTATTACAGCACCACATTTCTTTCCTAATGAGTGACATGTCTGAAACAAAATACCAGATAAAAGCTCCTTAATTAGTTACAGACATGCAAGTTTGATGAAACCAAACTTTGTTCCATCAAAATTAACCATATAAACAACATCATTTTTTGTTTTCCACAACTATTTTTTATGCCAAAAAATTTACATTAAAGAATTTCGGAGTAAACTTACATAGGCAAATGTGCTTATAAACACAGCTCTCTGGTACTTTGGAGAACCATCTTGTTTCAACTCATTTTTTTGATGTTGTTTTGCAGCTTCAAAATGTAGAACTCTATAATGTCTCCTGACGTCACCCTCTCTCATCAAATTATCCATCATCTTCCCCGATATATGTAATTGAAGATTTAAATGCTCCCACGCCGTTGACCTGTTAATTTTATTTTTTAAAAAGCTAGTCAATGATGGATAAAAAAAGGAGAAACAATGCATAACTTGGAACAAAATTTTGATGAAACCAGTCTTGGTTACATCAGTTATTTCCCAATTACCTTTCATTGTTCTTTCTGAAAAAAGTGGTCACGAGGGGTTTCTCATTTCTGTTGAGTACTTTCAAGATCTTCAAGTTATCAACTGGTTTCAACTTCACCCCCTGTACTTCCTGCACCTTCTTGTTCTCCTTGCACTTACGAGCTGTAACCTTTCTTCTTTTTTTCACACTGGTGTTGTAATCCTGCATTCTGATAGGTGGAACCAAATTCCTTCTGTCTTCCCTCATTCTTGTAACCATGTTACTCATCCTTTGCGCAGCACTGAGTTCTCCCTGTCCTTTCTCTTGACTGTCACACTGCGACAGTCCTAAATCAAATCCAGGTTGTTCATTCTCTAACTCAAGTAAATCATTCGCCATCTTTACAGCTGGGTAGTAGTATACGCTTCCAACATTTGGCTTTGACGACGAACAACCTTTCTTATTGTATTCGTATTCCATTTTCCTGATAACATCTTCATCAATTACAAATTGAGTTTCGTTTTCTTCTTGTTCAATAATTTGCTTCGACGAAGAATCTTTGCTCATTTCAGATTCCACCCGCTCTGCCACCTTGATATCCTCAACGGTATTTGGAGTCAACTCAGTACCCTCTCCTTCTTGTTCATCATTGGTGACTGGCATCGACGAAGAAGCTTTGCTCATTTCAGATTCCACCCGCTCTGCCACCTTGATATCCTCAATGGTATTTGGAGTCAACTCAGTACCCTCTCCTTCTTGTTCATCATTGGTGACTGGCATCGACGAAGAAGCTTTGCTCATTTCAGATTCAACCCGCTCTGCCACCTTGATATCCTCAACGGTATTTGGAGTCAACTCAGTACCCTCTCCTTCTTGTTCATCATTGGTGACTGGCATCGATGAAGTAGCTTTCTCCATTTCAGATTCAACCCGCTCTGCCACCTTGATATCCTCGATATTATTTGGAGTCAACTCAGTACCATCTCCTTCTTGTTCATCATCGGTGAATGTCTTCGACGAAGAAGATATGACTTGCTCTTGTTCAGATTCTTGTTCAGATTCTTGTTCATTTATCATGTTAACATCCCTTGTTATAACCTGCAATATTAAGATACCTGTGTCAAAACCTAATGCTGTAAAAATCAAAAACTTCTGAAAGAATAAAAAGAACTGGCCAATTCATCAAACAAACATTAACTTGAAATGATGAAACCAAATCTGGTTCCATCAAAAGAATGATGGAACCAAATCCGGTTTCATCAAAAAAATGATGAAATGTATAAGAAAATTGTAATATATGCGAGTAATTCAATTGTTACTAAGAAAAATCAAATCTATCTTTGTACCAGTTGTTGTTCCCTGTCCTCGGCATCATATTTTGCCAGCAGTGATTCTTCTTCTTTAGAAAGAACATATGTAGTATTGGTCCTAAGCTTTTCAATCAATGCTCGTGCAAATTGGTATTTGGCTTTGAAGGAGTTAGCTTCACTGCTAGCACCAACATTTTCTTCATCTTGCACTTTAACCGGCACTTCATTTTCTTCATCTGGCACAACAATTTCCACTTCATCTACGGGATCAGCCAAGCGCATTTCTTATTCGTCATACTGAAGCAAGAATGATCCCTTTCGGTGACCAATATTCTCCTGCAGTACACAAGAAAAATTGGTTTCAGCTAAAAAATTTGATAAATCCAAAACTGGTTTCATCAAAAAAGTAAATCTGAACAAGAAAATATTTACCAAAATTCGTTTAAAATAAAACAGACGACATAGCAAGAAAAGCATTTTTAATGGTAACAAGTAATGGTAAGAACTCATAGCAATAATCTAATAAAACCCTCGAAGATTTCGAATATTGTCTAACAAAAATATCAAATAAAACCCTCGAAGTTATCTAAGAAACAAAAATTCAGCTAGAATTTTTGATGAAACCAAAATTGGTTCCATCAGAAAAGTAAATCTTCTAAGTAAATATTTACCTTAGACCAAAGTTCTGTTTTTTCTTCAAGATTCTCGAAGTTAGACAATACTTGTTGACAGATGTTGCTAAGGTTCCATCTAGCAAACCTCGGATACTTGTCTAGCCCATGCTTTCTTTGTGCGATCTTTGTCATCTCTGCCAACCAATACTGCAAAAAAAAAACAACAACCAATATTCAAATTAATCATCAAAAACAAGTCGCTTATCATTCAACAACCAATATTGAAAAAATATACTGAACTTATGAAAAAAAAGAACAAATCTTAACTTACCAGAGGGTATATTACACAACCAACAACATTTTCTACGTCTGTTCTGTTTGTCATTATCGAATCAAGTACATAGTCATGGAAGACTTCCGGCCAGCACACCTTGTTCATATCAAACACCATATACAAGTACTTTGCTGCGAGAGTCTGCCCACATTTGTTAGGGACAAATACTGAAACCAACAGAAACATTACGAAAAACTTGACAAAGTCATCCGCTCTGGTTTCATCATTTGCGGCTTCCAGCATACGCTTTTCAATATCGGTTTTTTTCGTCTTTTTATTTCCAGCAAAATAATTAGCCACAAAGACGTTAACCTTTTTAACCAGATCTTAATCAATGTCGTCTGCTTCCACATAATTCACCATTTGGAAACCAAAAGTCACAGCAAAATGTTCTGGAATTGTCCGCAAAATCATTTTCCTTGATCTTGCTAATTTGAAACAATACGGGAGCTTACCATCAAGTCTGTTTTCAATTGTACTTAAAAACATTATTACTGCTTTTGTCTTTTTGATGAGCTCATCTTTGTTCATTACGCCATCATAGAACAGCTCAAAGAAACACCAGAAAGGACATGATTTAAGAGCTTTCAAATGCAGTTGCTTGTTTTTTTATCAACGCCTTAATTTTCACTGCTAGCTCGCACAAATGATGCAATGAGCACCTGTATGGTTCCTTATCTCTTTTTTTACCTATTGTGAAACCAAAATTAAACCATAAGAGAATAATAAACAATAATGATGAAACCATAAGACATAAACTTGTAATGATGAAACCATAAGCACGAACAAAGTGATGAAACCATAAGCATAATTGAAACTTGTATGAAACCATAAGATTACGTAACATAGCGCCAATCTCCACAGTTTGAATTCAAATTAACAGCCAATAACAACTCTAGAAATAAACCAATAACTAAAAATGATGAAACCAATTTTGGGTTTCATTAAGAAACAGAAAATGATATCTGGTTTCATCGCAAATCTGTTACATCATTCTTGCAGACCTAAACCTAACAAATGAAAAGTGATGAAACCAAAAATGGTTTCATCAAAAAGACCATATTATTATGATGTAACAGATTAACAATTGGTGGAACCAATTTACCAATTGGTTGTAAAATGATGAAACCCAGAATGGTTTCATAAAAAAAAAAACAGATTATTTTGGTTTCATCAAATAAACAACAAATGAAATATGGTTTCATCAAATAGAAAAAAAAAATCTGGTTGCATCAAATATACAAACAATTGAAATCTGTTTTCATTTGGTTACATCAAACAAACTGAAACCTAAACCTAAACCAAAGAAACGATGTAACCAAATGAAAATAGAACCTAACCTAAGAAATGAAACCTAAAAGCAAACAGAAAACCAACCCATAAATCAAATGAAACCTAATAATCTTTTGAATTCAAACTCGAAATCAACTTGAAAGCAAATTCGATTTCTTACCTTTAGGAGATGGTTTCGCTATTTTCTTTAGCTTTTCATCTTTCTTTTTCGCCTGTTGATTTGTTTCTTCGCCATTTGTGGTTGAAAAATTAGGTCAGATTTTGTAGCAGTGGTTGAAGTACGCAACCATAGAATGAGAGAAGAAGGTAAAATCGAGAAGATGATGACGAATACAGATTGATTTTGAACGATTTTGGCTTAGGGATGAGCAGATTGATTTTGAACGAATACAGGAGCGGATTGATTTTTGAACGAACAGATTGATTTTGAACGAACAAGAGCGGAGGTTTTAAGAAATTTTGTCCGTTATGCAGGTTGTAAAGTAATAAATTAGTGGGTTGTTTTCTTTCTCAGTTTCTTTTGGGTTGAATTAGGGGAGGGTAGTTTAGACAGTTTATGATATTTGGGGTTTTTGTATCACTTTTGTTTGGATGGGTTTTTTGTAGATGGGGTTATAACCCGCGGACCGTTTCCTATATAGACATATTATGGGAATCGGTTTTTGGTTTATACACATATAATCCGATTGTTACAAGAATCGGCATATATGAAATCAGATCATGGGAATGGTTTTTGCTTTGTAAACATGTAAACCGATTGTTACGATAATCGGCATATATGAAATCAGATCATGGGAATCGGTTTTTGCTTTGTACACATGTAGACCGATTGTTATAAGAATCGGTGCATATGAAACAAGGGAAATGAAAAAATTTCCTTCGTTATTTAAGTAGGTGAGCTTAAGAGATGAGTGGACGTGGGTGAGATCAAGAGATGAGTGGACGTGTCTAACTTTCCGTTGCATGTCAAGGACGTGGCTAAATATCTATCATATCTCACTTACACTTGTACGGGTGAATACTTATATTTTATGCGAGAAAAGAAATTAAGCAGCTGCTAGCATCTTCATCTCTTTCCGTCTCCGTTCCCTGCTGCTACTGCTTCTGTTTAGCCGAGATAGAGAATGAATCGAGGGATAGAACAGACGAGAGAGAGATTTTTGCTGAAATTGAGAAGAACAAAGGTGATTTGGCGATGATATGAGACATACAGAGCAGTTGTTGCTGCAATTGATTCAACAAAACAGAGAAGAATTTAGGGTTTGCTGGTTAACAGACGGTGGTAATGATTAAGGGTTTTGAGATGATTTGAGAGTTGGCAGCAAGATGGGTTTGTAGAAGAAACAGAAATTAGAAGCTAAGAAGAACACAGAGAAGATTGATTGATTGTTTGAAGATCTCCGATGATATTAATAAGCAATCAAGAAGAACCAGAAGTAATTGAAGTGGGTTTGTACAGATCCAAGTTGATTGGTAATGGTGCAATGGGTTTGAAGCAGACAATAAGAGAAACAGATTTGATGTTTCAGATAATAGGAAAATGGATAAGGTCTTGAGTTGCTTTGTATATGCAGCTGTTGAATTGAAACAAGAAGCAACTGTCGATGGTATGGTAAAATTGATAGAGAGATATGAGATCGAGAAGAACAAAATGACGCTACACTGAAGAGTGGTTACTGAGCTGAATTGAAACTCTGTTGAAGGATGAAATGAGTTCAATTAGATGTATGTTAGGAACTTGGGATTGTGCAGGGATGAAGAGGAGAAAATCAACATCTTCCATTGCCTCACCAGCAACCACCACCACCTTCCATTGCTTCACAAATCGGCATATATAGATGGGGTGCTGGAATTTTATAGATATCAATCGGAGCTGCTCTGAATTTGGACAATGGGGTGCTGGAATTTCATAGATATCAATCGGCATATGTAGATGTACATATAAGCCAATTCAAGCAATTTTAATTTTTTTTCTTGCAAAAATCGGAGTTTGTTCATGTCAATATAAACCGTTTGTGGGGAGACTGTTAAAATCGGCGTTTGTTCATATTAATATAAACCAAGGTTTGAAAAACGGCCGTTTTTTTCGTAAAACGTCCGTTATAACGCTCATGCCCATATACCGTGCCCGTGAGGCTCACCAACACGCTTACCTAAATAACACCGATAAATAGAAAAAAATGGCGTTATTTACACCAGTTATAACAGTTTTCACACCTGTGATTACCGTTTTTCTAAAATTAATATTTCAGTTTTTTTCTTCTAAATAACATTTTAACACACGTTTTTTACACCGTATTTTCCGTTTTCATACCGGTTAAACCCGTTTTTAAGGAAAAAAAATTTGAGTTGGAGAAATTCTTATACAATTTTTAATTTCAAACTTACAACTAAAATTTCATAAATAATCATTAAACACTTCAAATTTTATAAACTTACGATAAGTAACCTAGTGACAGTAGTGCTTGAAATTTTAAACTTAGACGAACCAACTTGTACCGGCATTTTTATCGACTTATTCAAGTATTTTCTATTTTCTCGACGATTCTCAGTTGATTCCTCCTCCTCTTCCTCCGCCTCATATTGGTTCGCGTAATGCATTTGGCTGTCGTAGTTAACAGTATCGTCATCTTCATAACTATAGTCTTCTTCCTCATTATCATTACGATTATCTACTTCACTATTGATATTAATATTGGAATTATACTCTTCATTAATTCCTCGGGTATCTTCTTCTGGACGATCTTCAGTGTAATGAGAATTGTATATGGGATTTTCATTTTCATGACCTTGTGTATTGTCTCCAAATGTTAGGTTACCAAAGTCATAAACAAAGTTACTCACTGGCAACCTTTGATATGAGATTTCAACTTCTGGATCATGCCATTCGTATGGTGGAGGGAGAGGCTCTGGATTATTAGCTGCTTCCTCTTCCAATTCATTTAACCAATGTTCTTCCTGAGGTAAAACTGGTGTTTCATCATCCCCTGCTATCCAATCAAGCATATTTTCATCTGTCAGCAGGCTATGAACATCGTGGACATCGATGTTATGTCGCTTTGCTTTACCTTGAACTCTTTGCTGCTCCAATCTTAAATTGTACTGAACATATACCAAATCGTTTATTCTTGACGAAACTAAACGGTTGCGTAGTTTGGTGTGAATTCTTTCAAACACACTCCAATTCCTCTCGGATCCAGACGATGTGTTTGTCTGGCTTAGTATCTTTACCATCCTCTGGAGTGATGGAAACTGAGCACCGTATGACAACCACCAGCTTACAGGATCACCTTGCAGAGCAGCCAATCTTGCTGATGGTGATGCAAATTGGCCTTGCATCATTTGCATTCTTCCCGCCTAAAAATATCAAAAACTGTGAATAGAAATTCATATAATTACGAAATTAATTGTTAATAAAAATTCACACCTCTAGCATGCATGTCGCTTGTTCTTGAGGGCTACTAATCATTTTTGATATAACTTCACTGAGACAAATTTGGGGCTGAGAAATTTCATTGTTGATGAGATTGGCTGCTGGGTTGTAGATATAATATGGATTCAGAAAATGCGCTGCAGCATGAAGAGGAGAACTCAACTGATCTTTCCATCGTCGGTTAATCACACCTACAATAGAATTATTTCGAGTTTTACCCAAACCCCTTTCTATAGTTTCCACACATGTAGCAAGTGCATGAAACAAATAACCCATGGTAGGTTTATCTGAATCCAAGAAACGGATCATTTTCAATAAAGGACCAACCATCATGCATGCATTTTGGCATGTGTGCCAAAACATCTCATTCAAAATAATGTTTTTCACATCTTTAGCCGTACGAGTTTTTCCTTCTGGCGAGTTCACAAATTCTTGGTCTACAAAAAGACTCTCGATTGCATTACGTTGATCAATGATACTTTTGATTGCGATAAAATTTGTCGCAAACCTTGTTAAGCCAGGGCGCAATAGATTGCGTCCCCCAGAATGTTGTCTGAATCTAGCAAGAACCCAACCATGATTATAAATAAATTTACTGATTTTTCTAGCTTCTGAAATCACACCTTTAACAAAGGGGAACTTTTCAGTATCTTCCAACATTAAATCCAACACATGAGCTGCACAAGGTACCCAAAAAAATGTACCATACTCTATGGCCAATCTCATACCTATTAAAACAAAATGAGAAATGAATTAATATATATAAAATAAACAACTGTAATTAAATTAAGTTGTAATAGTTACCTGCGGCTTTGAATTGGGATCCTTGATCAGTTACTATTTGAACAATATTTGTCGGACCAATATCTTCTATAACCGGTCTGAACAAACTCATCAAATACTCTGTTGTCAACCGATTATGCTCGATGTCAACGCTTTTCAAAAATGTGTCCCATGGCCACTGTAAACTAAGAAGTTTACAATCGTATGGTTATTTTTTTTTTCCAACCATCTGACATGAGTGTACACCCATACTCTCTCCAATAATTTCGTTGGACCGACACCACATCCTTCTGAATCCTTTGTTTTTCCTGCCTTAATAATGGGTTCGACAACTTATAGGAAGACGGAGCTCTGTATGATTTTCCGAAATTTGCAACTGCATTGAATGCCTCGTGGTACTGAGTTGAGTTGGCCACATTGAAGGGAATATCATTAGCATAGAAAAAACGTCCAACAGAAGAATCAACTTTTTCCCGGCATGTTTTACTTCTCCCAAAATTCGCCATGCTAGGTTGAGAATCCCTATTAGTATTATATTGTCCTCCCATATCTACAGACATCCTAGGTGCTTGGTGTGGTGTACGCATTGAAGAACTAGGTATGTCCATAGAGGCCTGTGGACGCTGTGATGTACCTTCTCCTCCGGCATTAGTATTCTTACTTTTTCGTCCAAAAAGGTTCTTCAACTTCGATAACCCGCCCATTTTCTTTGTGTTACCGGCGTTTGTTCTTCTTCATCTATATCATGCACAGGGTTCCACGGTTCATTTTCATACATATCTTGAATTTCTGTATCTTCATATTCAGTTTCTGGTACTCGTTGCCGTTTTGCTTTGTTTCTGTCTTGCACCCATACTTTTGCTAAATTTTTAATCTCAGGTGGAACATGCATGCAGGGAGTAATTGTACCTCTTTGTTGTGCCAAATGCATTTTGAAACGCGAAATTCCCGCAGACACTTCTTTTTCACGAAAATTACACTTCAACTTTTTACCATCACTCATTACAGTACAATATGCATGAAAAACATCTCGTTTTGCAGATGTTGATCCTTCCATTATATTCTGTAAGTAGGAAATTTCACATAGCAATAAGTGACATATATCAATTCATCATGCCATTTTTTTTATAAAGAAACAATGATTTTTTACGTGCCAACTGATTCAAGTTGATGGACTATTTAATTATGAATATTAACATTTATTAAAACATTTCTTAAATAAATGATAATAAAATGAACAAAAAATCTATATTTCTTAAAACATTTCTTAGATAAAAATGAAACATTTATTAAGTAAATATACGTTAATAGAATGGAACATTTCTTCACTTAACATTTCTTAAATATTTCTCAAACATCATGAAAGAAAAAAACATCGATATTTCTCAAACATCTATATTCACTACTCTAACATCATGAAAGAAAAAAACGATAATAAATAAATTAATAACGTATTAATAAATTATATCTCTAATTGAATGAAAAATCTACAAAAAATAATTAATATTACCTCTTAAACTTGTATTTGAGAAATTCAAAATGTAAAGCATTCCTTTGAGCAAGAAGCAGAGAACCAGAGGTATTGATTTCATTTCAATTCTCTTCTTGTCCTTTTAAAGCATTCCTTTGGGCAAGAAGACATAATAGCTAGCAAATCGAAATATTCTTGAAACATTTGGAATCTCGTTGCATGCGTATATAAGCACAGGCTAGCTATGTCTTTGATCATGAAACCAACTACTCTTTTTACTTTTTTTGTTTTTGTTTTATTTCTTTAAATTTTGAGTCTGAACTCTAAAGTACAGACCACATGTAGCATATACTGTACACACCTCCAAATGCAAAAGAAAAAGATAAATCGACTCCCTGACTTCCCTCTCTCACTCTCTTTTTCTCTAGCTAGTCTCTGACTCTCTTCATGTTGCATTCCTTGTTGGTTAGTCTTGTAGCAAGTAGCTAAGAGCCTAGGAGTATTATTTGACAACAAAGTTTTGACTGCTTTTGAATCCGAATATGCATTATTGAAATATTGGGGAATGCATTGAACTATTCGAGTGACAACTTGAACATATCAAGTGGATATTGATAGTATGCGTGTATAAATATTGTCGGTAGACGATAACTACAGTGCATTGTTATAAGTGATAGACTTAGGGTTGTGAATTTTACTAGATATCCATAAATGTGTATGTTAAAAACCCATAAACAAATAAATAAAAAATCAAATAAATAAATTAAACCAAAAAAAATGAAAAAACGTAGTAACAACGTTATTTAGACCCGTTGTAACCGTTTTCACAGCTGTAATTACCGTTACATAGGAAATTCAGATCACAAATTATTTATTTTTCTTATTTAACCGTTATCACACCCGTTATTTTAAAAAAACGTCAAAAAAACGCGTTTTATTCCTATATAACGCGTTTTTGACCCAAAACGTGCTCACACCCGTCAAAACACGTTATAACGGTCACGCCTAGTACCTGTGACCTGGGCCGTGACCCGTTTTTCGAACCTTGATATAAACCGATTGTGGGTAGAATAATTGACTGAAAAAATTAAATAAGAATCGGGAGTTGCATTGCGATTTATCTACCGATCTAGGTTCAATATTTCTTCATTTTTAAAACCCAAATCCAAAATCGGTATATGTATTGCAACTTGACCCCCCGATTCTGGTTTTTGTGTTGGCGTGAAGACGACGGTGATTATGGAGATGGTGGCGGTGGTTATCGAGTTTTAGTGAAGGAGACGGTTATGAATATGCGAGTGAAATTAGATTTCAATATTTTAGAGTAAGGGTTATTTGATAATTTCATCTGATTTTTAAACAACCCCATCATTGTTTGAGGTGGAAACAAAATGTCAATAGACCCTAATTAATGTACCTAGGCCCTAATTTAGCCCGGTTAAAGATGACCTTTTTTTTCCACATAGGTGCAAAATTGACCACTTAACAATTGACGAAATGAGGAATTTCCATTAATTTTGAAAAATTCGAGGCATTTCCACTAACGACACCTCCAAATTGGGAAATTTCAGCTCTTAGCCCTAATTTAATAGGTACGACAAGAATGCACCTCTGAATTGAGAAATTGAGAAATTTCAGCTCTTAACCCTATTTTAATAGGTATGACAAGAAATGCAAAGTATATCAGGACTGAAATCTGCGGAAATGCGGCGCTGGACAGAAATTTGCATAGACTTTTCAATTGTTTTTCGTGCTCCAAATTTTGAATTTTCGTTTATATGTTGTCAAAAACACAATTTTGGCGTACATACTACCAAGTAACTGCTCCAACATCTTGAACGGTGGTCACCATAGCATCTTGAGCATACTGATTTTGTTTGCTTCTTTTTTCAGGTTTGTTTGGAGTATCATTACCCGATTCATTTTTAGTCTTTCTTTTACAAGATTTCATTGGGATATTATTACTCGAATGAGCTTTAATGTTGCTTTTTCTATGTTTTTATGGAGTACCAGCTATAGTCTTGGACTGATTCGAGTTGTTTCTTTTTCTTGTTTTTTTAAACGGGAACATCAACTTGACCATCCTACAAAAACATCCCCATAAGTTAATTTGTACGCTTAGTAACGCAAGAAAGTAATTGAATATATTTAAGTATTGTAGAAGTAGATTGTACCTGTGTATTTTCGTCAAACTAATCTCAAATCTTTTTTCTTATGTATCTTTTTCCCCGCAATTTGGTTTTTAATCTCAAATTTTGTGGTCGACCTTTGGTTTGAGCTACAAGTGGATCAAGTAAGTTGTTGAAGTGCACACTAACACTAGACCATTGTTGTTTTGGATCATTTAATTTCGTGGACAGAGTATCCATCCACTCAATAACACGAGTACCATGTTCTTTACTCGTGGATGCTAGATCTGCAATCTTCATAAAGGTTGAACATATTTAATCATACCTTTGTCGTTCAGGAGTTACAGATCAAGCATTAAAATTCACTTCAACCTTTGTATGGTTCCGAGATATATTTTCCCTTCGTCGCCTTGAAATATGTTTTTATGGAAACTCATCAACATCATTACGAATAAGGACAACTAATGCGTGTCTGCGAAGGATTCTCCTAACTTCATACAAACAACAATTGCATTGTACCTCACAT
Source organism: Papaver somniferum (assembly GCF_003573695.1). Lineage (NCBI taxonomy): Eukaryota > Viridiplantae > Streptophyta > Magnoliopsida > Ranunculales > Papaveraceae > Papaver > Papaver somniferum. Next base: position 134,056,841 of record NC_039364.1, read on the forward strand.
TCATCTTTCTTACTCTCCCCGTTACTTTTTAATAGGCCAGTTTCTTTTTTTGAGAAAATTAAGGAAATTAAGAGAACTAATTATTGAAAGTGGTCCTCTAGACACTTGTCAATAAAAGAAGTGAAGTGAAATGGTTCTCATGACACTTGTCAGCCAAAGAAATAAGTGAAATGGTCCACATAACACTTGTCATCAAAAGAGGTTAAAAGAAAAATGGTCCCAGAAAATTGAAGTAACATTTGACTTTCCCAATTAGAAAACTGGCCTATTTTTTTGAAATATTTATTTATAGAAACTGGCCTATTAAAAAGTAACGGAGGGAGTATATGATACTATAAACATCATTTTTTTTCCCTTCCCCAACTACGATATCTTCCCGTATGCCATGAGTTTAGAGATTATCGTTTTCTTGGGAACTCATAAATATACAGTACATCGTTCCAGTTAGTTCATGGTGAAACTCTTTGAAGTTTTATGTGGTATATAGCATTCGATTTTGAACCTCATACTCGTAAGAATTAACAATTAATAACATTTGATTGTGCATTTTAAAATCAGATTGGCTTTCTTTTTCCACTTTGTCCTTTGTCGCTTGTTCATATTGAGCAATAAATTGCTTCAAAGTGGTTTTAGAACATAATCCTCAAAGAAATCGTTAATGTTTTCTCTTTTCCAAGTAATTGACATCCCCGCCCAGAAATGGGATTTGACGAAATATGACACCCAAAGATGTTTTTATAGTCAACTAGTCATTCTCATGCAACTTATATTTTTCAAGAAACACAGACCAATCTCGTTCAAATTCTTCAGGATTTTGTGAATCGTAAACAACACTTACGATATCAAGACTAATAGCCTCATACCTTTTGTAGCTTTTAAATTTTTCAGGTAACTTTTTTATGACAGGCCATAGGCACCAACGATGATTGACAATTGCAAACACAGTGCCTATAGCATTTTGCATAACTTTGTCTTGATCCGTTATGATTCTTTTTGGAGCTTTCTCATGCATACATGTAAGCCATGTTTCAAATAACCAAACAAATGTATATATGTATTCACTCGAAATCAGCCCGTGCCCAAGCATAGCGTACCTATTTGTCAGATAAGCAATGTCAAATGTGATGACTTCTCCAAATTCTTTGTATGCTTCTCTACTCCTTGGATATGCCCAAAACATATTCCTTAAGCGACCGTCATCATCCAGGTCCATATTGTAGGAGAAATCAGAGTTCAAACTATGCATCTTTATAAACTGTTTTTGAATTGCAAAAGCATCACCTTTTCCAAGTTTTAAATTTCATGCTTTCTAAATATAATTCAAGGTATCTTTTTTTTCTTTAAATGTAAGATTTTCGTTCCCGCCTTGTTCAACCACAAAAGAATTAAAATATTTACCTCCTTTAATTGTCTCCTGGTCATTTACCTTAAGTTTTTTCTTTGCTGAAGCACTTATGTATCGTTGATAAGAAATAAAACGAGATTATCTATGGCTCAAAACGACATGATTGTGGACAAGATTTATGCTACCATTGACCGTCTATATTTAAACTCGTTGATAGTTGAGCTTTCCAATCTGTTTTACTATTAGGTAGAGGTTTCAGCGCATTTTTTATTTTACTCATAGGCTTACCCGCCTAAGTACATGTAAATGTAGTCCATCTTAGAAGCCCATTATCATCTTTTTTATTTTAATTTTTTACCCCAAATCCCAATCGTTTGGTGTAATCCTTGTAAAAGTTGAACATTTCTTCTCTATCGTTGAATGTTACACCAACCATTGGTGCCCCATGATTAACGTTACCGTTTTATCTTCCATCTATATTATCATTGATTTTTAGCTTCTTCCATGACTACAAAAATCACAATTCATTGACAAATTTGTATAAAAGAGAAAAAACGGGAAAAAAATAGATTACAACCTACATAGAAAAAGTCAAAAATATAACGACAAGAATTACATATATTGTTGTATTTACGTATCCACGATCAGGTTATGGTTCCTTGACAAAAAAATTAGACAAAAAGAGGACTACTAGTAAAAGAATTCAGATTTGCACTAAGAGATCATCCATTTTGCTGATTTTGGCATGAAAGTACTAATGATTATAGCGAGATTTTTTATGTTAAATTCTTACCATCAGGATTTATATGGATAAAATAGATATTAGTTTACCTGAATCTAGTGGTTTTATTATGTTTCTTAAAAGAATCTTATAGGTGTTTGTAGATATATAATTTTGGATTATAACGGATTGAATTGAATTAATGATTAATTTAGATTTATAAAAGTTAAAGTGGATTACCAAATCGTAATATAGTTGAAAAAATCAAGGTCATGTTTCCCTTTCAAATAAAAACATTTATAAGTTGAGGTGGTGGTGTATGCGGTGGCGGTGGTTGGTATATGTGGCAGCGGTGGTGGTTGTGGTAGTGTTGGTTGTTAGTACTGGTGGTCAGTGGTGGTTGTTGTTGGTGTTATTGGTGCTGGTTGGTGTATGGTGGTGGTTGTGTATGGTGGTGGTAGTGGAAAAATATAGCATGTTGTAATTTAACAACAAAAAAAAAAATTGTCCATAAGAATCCATGAAACTCTTACGGTATAGACTGAGATTAATGTGGGATATAATACATATATTTTAACTATACATATCGATAAAATTCCTTATATGTCTCGCACTTTGACTATCTTAAGAAATCCTAAATGAATTGGGAATGATTCGACCTTTGTTGCTTTCAACCTTCTTATTCACAAAGGAACAATATATTCAGAACAAGGTGTTTAATTAGAGGAATGACTTGTGATTTGATAATGGATAGTGGAAGCATGGATAATTATATTTCAGCTGATGCAGTTCAAAAGTTAGGATTACTAGTTATCACACATCCTCGTCCTTATTCAGTTGGTTGGGTTAATAGTTCTTCTTCTAAAAAAATTACCCACCAATGTCTTGTCGAATTTTCTTTCATTGGATATGAAGACTCAGTCTTGTGTGACGTGATTAACATGACTACTACACATTTACTTCTTGGAATACCATGGCAATATGATACAGGTGTTGTTCACAATTATTTTCAGAACACATATACTTTCTACAAGGATGGCAAGAAGAAACTTTTATTTTCTTCTAAGTCTACAGCCATTTATAAGGAGCATAGTGATGGCAAGACAAGCATACCATTATGAAAGAGCTACAAACACATACTCTTAACTCACATGAAAACTCTAAACCAATGATAGAGATTCCAGAAAAGGAGCAGCCTTTGATCGATCAATTTCATGATTTATTTCCTGATGAACTTCCTAAATCTTTATCTCCTGTGCGAGATCTATAACATCATATTGATTTCATTCCAGGTTCATCCCTTCTAAATCATGCTCATTATAGTTTAAGTCCTAAAAAACATGAGATTTTACAAGGAAAAGTAAATGATTTTTTGGAGAAAGGTTTGATCAGACTAAGTAAAAGTCCTTGTGCTAGTCCAACATTCCTAGTTGATAAAAAAGATGGGGGGTGGAGAATGTGCATTCACTGTCGAGCCTTAAACAAGATCACAATTTCATACAGATTCCGAATTTCAAGATTGGATGATTTGATTGACATTCTTGTTGGTTCTAAAGTGTTTTCCAAAATTGACCTTCGCAGTGGTTATCACCAGATTCGTATTAGGATTGGTGATGAATGAAAAACAACTTTTAAAACACGTGAGGGTTTATATGTGTGGCTAGTAATGCCATTTGGGTTTTCTAATGCACCTAGTACTTTCATGCGATTAATGAATCAGGTACTTCAACATTTCCTTGGTAAATTCATCATTGTTTATCTTGATGATATTTTGATTTACAGTCGTAGTAAAGAAGAACATATATATCTTTCACCTCTCTCAAGTATTTCAAGCACTTGCAGATAATGCACTTTACGTGAATCTTAAAAAGTATACTTTTTTATCCAACTCAATCACTTTATTAAAATACATAATATCTGATCAAGGAATTGCAGTTGACAACTCGAAGATTAAAGCCATATCTGAATGTCCTACTACAACATGTATTAAGGATATTAGAAGTTTTCATGGCTTAGAATCTTTTTATAGGCGTTTTATTTGCAATTTTTGCTTCATAGCTGCTGGAGTGACTGATTGTTTGAAACAATATAATTTTTTATGGATTGAAGAAGCATATAAGAGTTTTAACCTTCTTAAAGAAAAGTTGTGTAGTGCTCCAGTACTTGCAATGCCGGACTTTATTAAACTATTTGAAATTGATTGCGATGCTTCTATTGTGGGAATTGGTGATGTGTTATCTCAGGTGGTTATCCAGTTGCCTTTCATAGTGAAAAAATTCAGAAGCTAAAAGGAAGTGGTCTACTTATGAGCTTGAATTGTATGCTCTCTTTCAAACTTTAAAACATTGGCTTTCTTATCTAGTTCAAAGTGAGTTTGTTGTTAACACAGACAATCAAGCTTTGAAGTTCTTACAGACATCAGCTCAGATAAATCGTATACATGATAGGTGGCTATCTACAATAAATCAATTACTTTATCTATTAAACACAAGAGTGGTACATTGAATCAAGTTGTTGATGCTTTGAGTAGACGTGCTCACTTTCTTGTCACTCTTCGCAATGAGAGCGTGGCTTTTGATTACATCAAGGATTTGTATGTTGATGATGATGATTTTAAGACAACATGGGATCAATGTGGGCATATGAATACTGGAGTCAATGACTTCCTTACACATGATGGATTTTTATTCAAAGGTATTCGTCTTTGTATTCCACAAGGTTCTTTACATCTTCATTTGATTCATGAACTGCATGGTAGTGGTCATGGTGGTCATTTTGGACGTGATAAAATTATTTCTTTAGTTGAAACGATATTATTGGCCTTCTTTGAAGAGAGATGTGCAGAAGTTTGTTCAAAAATGCATGGTTTTCCAACGCTCCAAGGGTACTATTCAAAATACTGGTCTTTATACCCCTTTACCAGTTCCTGAAACTCCCTGGGTTGTTGTATGTATGGATTTCATTATTGGATTACCACGTATTGCTAAAAGCAATGATTCCGTGATGGTTATTGTTGATAGATACTCTAAAATGGCTCACTTTGTCGTCTGTAAGAAGACTGCGGATGCTTCAGCTGTGGCTTATTTATTTTTCAAGGAAGTTGTTCGATTGCATGGAGTATCTAAATCCATCACATCAGATCGTGACACTAAGTTTCTCATTTATTTATGGAAATCTATGTGGATGAGATTGGGAACTAAATTGCAATACAGTACTACTGCTCATCCTCAAACTGATGGACAAACTGAAGTTGTCAACAGATCTTTGGGAAATTTGATACGTGCTACGATTGATGACACTAAAGAAAAATAGTGGGAGACTTTTCTTCCTCATATGGAATTTGCTTTCAACATATCTGTGAACCGTTCTACTGGTAAATCACCATTTGCTATTGTTTATTCAAAGGTACCAAACCATATACTGGATTTAGTAGTTTTGCCTAAACCTCCAAAGTCTAATGCAAAAGTTGATCAATTAGTTGACAAAGCTTCTCAACTTCATCAAGAGGTGAAAACTAAGATGGAAGACTCAAATGCTAAGTACAAAAAAGTTGTTGATCAACACAGGTGGATTAAAAAATTTAAAAAAGGAGAACCGGTAATGATACATCTTAGAAAAGAACATTTTCCAGTTGGTACGTACAACAAAACAAAAATGAAGAAGTATTTCAAGATTTTGAAAAAAATAAGTGATAATGTTTATGTTGTGGATCTTCCTTCTAGTTGGAACATATCTAACAAATTCAATGTGCAGGAAGTTTTTACTTTCAATGGAGAGAATGATTTACACTGATTCATTTGGACAATTTAAGGACAAGTTGTTTTTTCAAGAAGGGGGACTGATATAGAACATCTCTGATAGTCTTTCCTTTCTTCTTCTTCTTATTTTTAGAACTCTTAATGACTTGTTTTACAAGTCTAGTTATTTTCTGAGACTTCTTTTATTTTTCCTTTCTTCTTTTCGAATTTTGTTTCATGCCTATATAAATAGGCTGGCTAGTATTTTGTGAGAAGACGTTATTATTATTATTATTATCAAAAGTTTATTAACTATCTTGTTTCTCAGTTTCTTTACAGCTTAGTCTTCCTGTTTTATTATAATTCTTCTTTTTTTCCCCATCCCTACTCTTCCTTTCGCATCCCTTGCAATCTCTAAATTGCATTCTTCTAGTTTGTTTTACATTAGTTTGCTACCAAGAAGAAGGTTGACACGTGCACATAGTGAGTGGAGAAAAGGAGGCAAATTCAAAGACCCATTTGTCTGCATTTGTCTGTTCTCATTCCCAGTTGTTCTTGTTTATTTCTGAGGGTATAATGCAACACACTTACACCAGCACATATCAGGATCCGGATTCTACATCTCAGTTCAACTTCTGTAACTTACAAGAATCATGTACCACTTTGGTTTCATTCTCTGCAGCCTACACGGCTACATCACCCAGTAACAAATATTGCGTCAAGAAATACAAAGTAGCAGCATTGAGAGAGAATGAGTGAGATTTCAGCATGATACAATATAACTCTCTGCTGATTCCAGCATGGCAGGACAGTAGCGCTAACAGCTTGACTCTCACCTTCGAGATTGGTTTCCACCTCTAGGAGGCTGTTGCTGCTGCATCTGAATCTGCGGCTCATACCCGCCTCCTCCAACAGCACGAGTAGGTGGAGTAGGCAATCCGTAAGGTGATACTACACTGCTTCCCTGTGCTACCACCTGCTGCCCTTGAGGTAATGGTGGTCGTACAGCAGAACCTCTAGCTGAGGATGAATCATAGGAAGAAGGGGCTCTGGGTTGTGGAACATAACCGCCTGTTCCTACATTGCATGGGTCGTATCCAGCTACTCTAGACGGATCATAACCTTGCACTCTCTGTGGTGCATCATATCCAGTCCGTCCAGCTGTGGCTGCACCTCCCCCATAAGGAGAAGCTGCTGCTGATGCACCTCCACTGTAAGGAGACGCTGCCACTGCACCTCCACTGTAAGGAACACCAGCACCTGTAGGGGGAATACGTCCCTATTTTGTAAGACAGCATAAGGTGTCAGCATAGCTCTTAACTGAGTGCAAGAAACCAATATAGATGCTACAGTAGAGATTCATAAATAAATAAAATCAATTCTTGTACATATTTGAGTTTCAGAACTATTGCTATTACGATGGTCTATGATGTCGTGGACTTGTTGCAATGACATAAAAGATTGCTAACCATGACCATCTTGTCTTGTTATTCTTTATCGTTTCTTTTCTACAGAACCAAATAAAAACCCTTCTCTAAAGTTTCTTTTCACTTGACTAACAAGTGAGGCAAGTCGGAGGAAATGGGAAATATAAGTGCAAACCTCATGTAGGTGGTTCATATTGAGATATGTGTTACAATAGAAATGGAATAAGCAAGTGTTTGATGTCATCTGGTATGCAAATAAAACTAGCAGATACATGATACATCAAAAGAACTGGGTTAACATTGACAAAGTCATGTCCGGTGGATATCATAAGTCTACCGCAACAATCTCAGAGCAGTGTAGCGATGATTGCCAATCATTGTTAAGCTGATCAGTAACTGATGAGCATATGGATTACAAGAATCCCTTCTCACTGGACCCTTGAGTATAAAATCAATAAATTGATCACAAGCATTTACAGTTGAAAGTTTTATTAGAGTCCAGCTGTTCATTCCAAAACAGGTCATCCAAAAAATGGAGTTTTCTTGTTAAATAGATTTAAAAATCTTCTACTGTTCTATTACTAGAATCAAGTTGATATAACTAAGTTTAAAAGATATTGATGTGTTAACCTAACAAAGCCTCTATCTTGTTAACGCTACAGAGAAGAGAATTGCAAAAAAAAAAGATAACCTCAGGGAGTATAAGATAGATCAACACCTGAGCAATACTATAACCATCTTCATAGGCATTTTGTCCAGCCGTATCATTCTCCTTATATCCGGAAGCAGCACCAGTATGTGGTGGACCTACATTTTGGTTGCCGTATGACGATAACTTCAAAAATCTAATTCTGGTAAACATAGACCAAAGTGGAATCAAAATAAAAAGTGCAACGAAAATGCATACCAGCAACTCTCTCAAGATTAACATTATTAGCCAACTCTGCTCTAAGTTTCTCAACCTCCCTTGCCATGGAAACATAGTTCTTTTCCATCACTTGAAGTGACTCAAGGTGGTCGTTGTATAGCTTCTTTTCATAGTCATAAGTAGCCCTGCAAAATAAAATTTCAGTGTGATACAACAGCATGATTGTAGATTTTGAAATGCAGATTGTTTATGTCATAAACTAGGAGAAAGTGAATGCTAATTCACGCCGATAATGTTTAAACTACTTTCACGAGTGCAACCTGCAAATGTTCGTTACTTTTGTATCAAAATCTGCACCAGCGCCGACATATAGACAAATTATCATGAATGTTTACAAACACAAGTTTTCTGAAGCTATCAACAAAGGGCAGAATAAAAGGAACCAGAATAATATTACCTACAATGCTGATATTCCTGTCTGATGCCATCAAGTTCTGACATCAAAGCTGGAATCTGCTGTACGTCCTGATGAGTCCTCTGGAGATCCTGAGTTAGCTGTTGAACCTTAGAGATCAACTCTTGCCTGGATGCTATTAAGTTCTGAGCATCAGCTCGAGCCTTCTGAAGCTCCACTTTAACAGGTTCTGCGGCTTGTAGATCAACTTCCATCCTAGCTATCTTGTCCAAAAGGTCCCTCATACGATGCTCCTTTTCATTTTTTACTGCACCTATTTGACTCTGCAATCTCTGCAACTCTTGTTGTGCAGCTGCGAGCTCTTGTCTCAAAGACACGTGAGTCGCCGCAAGTCGCTGGTTCTCATTAGCAAGTCTTTGCATCTCGCCATGTTGTGTGGCAAGCTTTTGCTCCATAATTTCTGGAGGAGGCATCATATCAAAAAGAGGGAAGCCACCTGGTGGAGGGTGAATGCCAGGACCAAAATGATCGGGATGCATCATTCCAGGACCGAATTGATCAGGATGCATCATGCCAGGACCTGGATGAGGGCGCCTTAGATGAGGAGGTGGTATGCGGCCTTTGCTTCCCATGACAAGTTATTCACCTATATGTTAAGAAGTAACTATAAGCTAAGTAATTAAGAAACACAAATGGAAAATGTGCATTTAACAGAAGTAGCAAAAGTATGTCGAGATATATGAAACAAAATTTAATAGCTTATATCCCTTCTCAGATCATTACGGGCATACTACTGTATCATCTAAGATTAGTCGAAGTTCGTCTAAGTTGACCTATAGCCATATGCATTGGAAAACTGAAAATAATTTGCCATCTTAATTCACTTATTTGTTTAGCAATAAGCTCTACAAAAGTTAACAGATAGGTCTAGGTCAGGAAATTGAGCAATGAGAGGAACACACAATGAAATATGTCTCCAATATAATCATATTCCATGTTATATGATTCACAAAAAAAAAAAAAAATCCCCAAAACTTATCATAAAGCAGAAACTTACAGAATCTAAAGAAATATCAGACCCAAATAACAAAACAATATAATTTCCCAACAGAAGCGATAGATATCAAGAAAAACAGTAGGATTACATGAACAAGGACAGATAAATCAAAACGAATGAATAGATACAATGGAGTATGTATATGCGTGAGTATAAACCCTAGTAGAGAAAGAAATTAAACGATAATTAACAGAAAGAAGTAATAGTTGAGATACTACGATATACTTACTAGGGCTTTCAAGAGATGATTTTAGATGTATTTCTTCGCATATGCTTTAGAGATTATAGATTAAAGTCGTTAAAATTGAACAATGAAACTCAAAAACTGAAAATAGATTGTTAGCGTTGGAGTATTGGAGGTTTTTTACGATCTCCGCCCCTACACCAACTGGTACGAAACACGAGCTTACAGCACCAAAACCGCGAATGAACCACTTTTGGAAAATGGGGTCTGAATGCCAAGTGACCCAGGCAGGTATAAGTATTTTTCACTTTTATATCTCTGTGCGGTTTTGGGGAAGTCTTTTGAACAGTTTGTTAAGAATTATTGGACGGTAAATTTTGTTCTTTTTATTTCAAGTTGCATGACACCTCAGGATTTTGAATAGATCATAGAAGCTCAATTCTAAAAGTGGAATCCAAAGAAATGTCAGTCGCCAATCGTTGTTGCTCTCCTCGGTTTTCGTGTTGACCGGAAATCTAAATGGCGTTTGACTAGTCATCGGCCAAACGTTAATCCACATAACGCATGGCACCAAACGATATTACAAAGTGCTTCGAGTAGCTTGTTCTGGCGTTTGGAGACAATTGATTGTAGACAATTGATTGTAGAAAAAAAATGCAATAGACTTGATTCTAAATTTTTTTCGCTAACACATCAGTTATGCCTATATGTTGTTCTCTACTGTGAAAAACAGAAAAACAATTATTGTGTGTCATAGATGCAACAAATTACTTCACTTACTTTTCACAACAAAAAAAATTGGTGGGGGTGGGAGGGAGAAAATATGAATAGGAATTCGTTCATCGTGAACTCAGTTACCATATGTATTTAGCTTATTAGAATCATATCATACTAACACCATGATAACTGGATGCTTAGATATTTTTAAAATTCCTTATATCAACGGATAATAAGTACACTCTGCCACTAGATTTTATCTGTCTGAACCACCACGAAATATGTTTAAGGTGTAACCCAGTCGAACGCTTTAGGGTTTGTAAATTTAGGTTGATCTCAACCAATGTAGTTAATATCGGATACCGGTTTGTCTCGGCTGAAGACCGATACACTGGTACAGCTTTGTATCGGGGAGATTTCGGTTTCAAAAATCGGGTGCAATATCGGTCAAATTTCATATCTATAATTTTATAGCAAACAATTTTAATACATTATTCTATATAAATTACTGAAGAAAAATTAAAATACCATACATTCTTTGAGAATTCGATAATTTGGTTAGCACCAACAAGGATTTGAGAATGTAATATACTTGTGGACAATGGGTAAATATTTCACACGTACATATGTAAATTCATGTGTTCTATTTGACATATATCCAAAACGCAAGTATACAAACTCATGTGTTGTTCAAGTCAAAGGAGTAGTCGTGGTTTCCACTATTAACTCGATTTCTCCGCCTCCCTCTTTCTAATCTTCATCTTTGGATCAGACCATGGTTAGGTTTGGAAAAATTTACCTCTTCTGACTCTGTTTTTCTAGTATAGTTTGGAAGTCCGTTATGCAACGAGTTCTTCAACAACAACAATTGATAGGAGTTCTTCATCGACAACAACAATTTATATTTTCCCCGGTCTATTAGCTCCTAAACAGGAGTAATCTTTTTTCTTCACAAACCCCTTTTTCGTTTCTTAGCTTGTTTATCGGTCACGGTTGATTAGATTTTTTTCTAGCTTTTTTGTGTTCTATAAGATGAATCAATAAAAATGGATCATTTAATCGTTCTATGTGAAATCAACAAAAATGTATCTCTTTGACTTTTTTATGTGAAATCGATAAAAATGTATATAGGAGTCAACTTGATGAAAAAACAAATATCCGGCCGAGATAACCGGTTCTAGCCGATAAAATCGGTACCATCCGAGATTCTCTTAAAAATATCGTCTCGGCGAATTATGAGAATCGTTTCGCTCTATGGACGAAACGAGGAATCTCTCCGATATCTCGGCCGAGATAGCCGAAATCGACTACATTGATCTCAACTATTAAATTCAATATGCTCCCTTCACTTACTGATATTGTTTTCACATGCCATTTTTTATAGAATCTACAAATTCCTTCACTTATCTACTGGACGAGTTTACTACTCTCGTGACGTTTCCTTTGTCGAAGACAATTTTCCGTTTGTTGCTACCCCTGCCAAGCTACCTCCTTCCAAGTCGCCATTATAGGTATTTTCTTCACCATCTTCATCTTATGTGTTTCCTATTTTTTGTATTAATTATTTTGACTCTACACTTTCTGCTGTGACAAACCCACTTGACTTTTTTTTATATGAAAATTCCAGTGAGGGCTGTAAATGGTAACAACTATCCTCTAAAACTGAACTGAACCGAGCCATTACTAACGGTTGGTATTGGCTTAAAAAGATAAAAATCGAGAGTAATGGTTTCAGTTTTGATTTGACGTAAAATCCAAACCGAATACCAATGGTAAGACCGATTAGTTTTGATGTAATTAATATCAACCATTAGATCTACCTTAGATTAACTATGTTTAATCTTATTCGTAGATTTAAATTCTAGAAGTCATATATATTGACACTAGCTTTGTCTTACTATTAGTCTGTTCGTCAACGTGATGTTCAAAATACCTTTCTCAGTGGAATTCTTATTGAGGAAGTCTATATGAGACAAACCTCTGGTTATATAGATCCTTAGTTTATAAATTACGTTTGAATTACATCGATCAATTTATGGCCTTAATGAAGCTCCTCGTGCATGGTGTACTCGTCTTAGTTTTTTTCTTCAAAAAATTGTTTTGTTGTCTCTGTCTATGATACTTATTTGTTCATTTGACGATCAGCCAATGATATTATATTTCTTTTGGTTTATGTGGATAACATAATTTTAATAAGATCTTCTAAGAAATGTTTACAATCACTAATGAACACTCTACATAATGAGTTTGCTATCAAATATCTTGGTTATTTTTCATATTCTCTTGGCATATAGGTCATTCAAGTTTCTGATTGGTTGTTTCTTTCACAACGTCGTTAAAACAAAGACCTTCTTGTTGGTGTAGATGGAGCAAAACGATTTGCTGGTCTTTACGGAATTAAGGAGACGACTGTACGGAGGAGACTCCTTGAACCGAGCGAAATGTTCAACCTCACACAGATGCATTGCAATAAGGGAGTGCTTTGAATTCGAGAGATCAATTTGTAGTACTCAGACCTAAACGAAGACATGGCCGTTCCAGAGTAAATTCGGTCACAAGAGAGAAAGGGTCGATCTGTAGGAGGGAAGCTGAGAAATGTGTGGAATCAATGGTAATCAAAGATTGTAGGTGTGTTATGTATTCTGAATAAGATAAGTTATGAATGATTGAATCTCTGTTGAGAGTGATTACTCAGATGTTGAGTTGTTAATCTCGTGTTGTCTGTTTGACGTGAGATTCTTGTATATTCAATCATGATTCAGAGACTTATTTATATTGCTGGAATTGTAGACACCATGATCCCATAAAGTGTGACAGTTGATGGAATCAAAGAGTGGGGAAATGGAAATCGTGTTTGAAACCAGTTGCTCATCGTGCGGAGACTTGGTCGATTTTCCATCCACTACTTTGTTAACTCCTTCAACTGATTGCACGACTTGCTCACATTCCATCGTGTGTATGAACACACGTGTCGTAGACCGCCAGACCAAAACCCTAGTTAATATCCCTCATGTGACACGATTGACGTCTCGTGGTTAATTAGTCAGTTGTTGACTTCATGACTTTATGGGACGATGAGTGCATGTATTTGCTGAGTTGAACATGATCTTGCAAAATGTCATGAGACTCATGAATTGAACGTCCATGTTGAGACAGAGGTATGATTCTTAAGTAAGCGTTGATAGTTAAGGGTGAGCAAGTATTGCTCATTCAATGAATTTTTGAATATTGATAGTTGAACCAATATTCCTTGGTTTGAGCAAATATTGCTCATCTGAGCAAATGTTGCTCATTTGATGAATTATTGGTAGCGTGACCAAGATAAAATATTAAATTAAAACACTGGTAACTGAACCGAGCATAATTAATAAAAGTAATGATCATGAGATCGTCGTAAAGTTATTGGTGTTTAAATATGGAATTATGATCCTTGGACTCAGAAACCCTAATTCGATCAATTGATGGTTTATTTGAAAATTAACCATGGGATGAAGGAGGGACCGGCTACATGGGATCGTGTATCGTCCATATAGCGCTCATATGATCGAGTGAGCAAATACCAAGGTCTCTTGAAGAGTTGGTGATTTGTTGATGAAAGAATGATTAAATCCTGGTTTAATCATTTATTAGAAAAATGCTCGTCTGAGCCTTAGGTGATAAAACCTAATTAATTATGAAGAGATGAGGGACCGACCAAGGGGTCATGATTCGGCCCTGGATGGTCACGGGATCGAATGACGATCGCTCTATGAAAATTCCAAAATTATTTGGAAGAGTTTTGGACCTAATACGTGCAATTGCGCAAATTAGGTCAATTCATGAAAATATATGGGACTGGCTCTGTGCGAGCCAAAGAGCCAATCTTGGTCGGTCAACGTAACGTGCTCACGTCATCAAAATGTTTGTATCTCAGTCCTGAGAATTTTGGTATTTTCTGTCGTGCGTTTGAGCAACCATTTGAAAAATATGACAAAATCAGGGTTTTGCTGAAACTGAGGAAACTTCATGAGATGAAGGAAAATAATTATAAAATGAAGGAATGATGAATCGTGGGACCGCGGAGGCCAAGGCATGGCCGGCCGGTCAGTGACCACGGTCCCATGGTGCCTTTCCTAATTTTATATTATTTTTTTATGATTTTATGAAAATTTCATGAAATCAAGGAGTTTGTTGAAATTAAGGAGTTTCCTTGAAGTGAAGGAGTTTCCATGGGATCAAGGAAACAAATAATATTAAAATAATAAAATAAAGGCGTGTGGGACCGGCTTTGACCATGGTCGTCTGGCTGGGGCTTGGTCCCGTGCGTTTCCCTAATTTTATGTAATTTTTGTGTATTATTTCCATGATTTGAAGGAATTTTCATAATTTGAGAGAAATACCATGAAATCAAGGAATTTCATGGGATCAAGGAAACTTAAAATAATAATAATAAAATAAAGAGACTGTGGGACCGGCTAGGGCATGGCCGGCCGGCTGGGCCCGGTCCCACGAGTTTCCCTAATTTTATATTATATTTTTCATGGTTTTATGAAAATACCATGAGATTAAGGAGTTTTCATGAGGTTAGGGAAATATTAATAAAATAATAAGGAGCCATGAGGTGTGGGGCCGTCCAGGATCAAGGCATAGCCGGTTGGCCAATAAACACGGCCCCACGGCATTTTTCCCAATTTTATATTATTTCCTTGGTGCGAATGAAACACCATGAAACTGAGGAGTTTCCTCAAAACGAAGGATATTTTTTCAAATGAAAGGATTTTCATAAGATCAAGGAAAATAACAAAAATATGATAAAATATAAAACTGGCGTGGGACTGGCCACGGCACGGCCGGCCGGCTAGTGGGCCCAGTCCCCCAGCGCCTTGGTCAATATTTTATTATTTATTATTTTCTTTCCTATTTTGCATAGGTTCATAGTTTCGTCGTATTTTTAAATACTCGTTCGTGCGTTCAGGTGATTGTTAGTGCATCATCGTCGAGTACACTTGCACCTTTTGAGTCGGGGCTTACTCGAAGGTAACTCAGACGCCCGTATGTTGAATATTTATTACTGACCCATGGAATTATGCTGGGAAGAACCATAGATTGAAGTAACGAAATATTACAAAAATATTTGAATAGTTTCAAAAATTCAGTGGATGAATCCAAAAATTTAGGAATAATTAATTGATGGCTCTATACTAGTACGATCGTCTAGGAACATTAATTATTCTGAGCGACATGAGCTAGTTGAAGCGTCATATCTTTTATATAGTCAGGGAAAACCATTGTTTGTATCCTGAAGACGTTATTGCTCTATACTGGCAGGCAAGCTATCTAGGAGCCGTCCAATCTCGTGATTCTATATATAAGTAATTACTGAAGTGTTCAGTATTCATGAGATATTTCGTTGCCTAGGCGAGAGACTACATATCTGCATGTACTCTGAAAGACAGTATTCTCAGTCAGAGATTCGATGAGAGACCCGTGTCTCGATACTCGCGTATGATTGCTGGATCAGAAGTTCGTATAATTATGGGTTTACGATTTTAGCCTTTGTCGAAAATCCACCATCTACATTAAGTCCCCTGCTTAGTGAAGAACAGTCGTGTTCCTCAGTCAGCATTAAATGGTGATTTTCCGGTTATAACAATATAAGTAATTTAACTTAATCATAAGTTAAGACGTTACCGAATTTCTGATAGTACGAGCAAACCACGACTTGAATGAAGACCCCAGTGGCATGATATAACATCTTCTAATGAGCATAAATTAGTGTTGAACCGCTGATTTGGACGACGGGACCTTGGTCGTTTAGGATTCGCGGGGTCGGGCTCAATAAGGAAATCATTGTGAAATTAGGTTTTGGAAATAAAATTTGATATAAAAGGGAATTAATCCTTTTTTTTAATTCACCTAAACCGACCACCACCTTCATCACGCCTTCATCACCTTTACGCCAGGGAGGAAGAAAATTTTCGCCGGAGTTTCCAGCGCCGCCAACCGTAGCCGCCACCGTCCGGCCAATTTCCGGCCGGCGCCGACCAGGTACGGATTTTTTTTTTTTGAAGTTCATAAGAGTTCCATGAAGTGATCATGTTTGGGTTATATATACATGTGCATATATATGAGTGTGAGTTTTGTTGAAAAACTCATTTTCTTTGAAAACGTATGTTCGTTTGATCGTTAGTTTGAGAAGCTAATAAAAATCCATGATTTAGGAGAGATTTTTTTTTTATACATAGACCTAGGTCCAGTGATAAAACTTTGTTTATGAGCTTTCATGAGAACCAAGGTTTTATCATAAAAGGAGTGAACTTTCACTAAACCGAAATAAACCCTCGTTTTAAAGAATGACGATAACACGAAGGAAAAAGGTTTTTTTTTTTTTTTATATATATATATAGACTTGTGTCCAGTGATAAAATTTTGTGTATGAGATTTCATGGAAATCATAACTTTATCTTATAAGGTGTGAGCTTTCACAAAATTGAAATAAACCTTCGTTTTAAAGACGAATGACGACACAAAGGAATTTTTTTTTATATATATACAATCGTGATGTCCACGAAAAATATTTTGTACATTAAACCGTGACATGCTCACGGAATTTTTTTTTGCGTGAGTTACCACTCACAAAACAAAACGCGAGTTATCTTTCATGCTTTTGTAAACATATATTTTCAAAACCCAGGTTTGATTTTGAGTAATATTCAAAGTAAACAATTATTTATGATGAAATAATGTTTTAGTTTTCATAATTCCATGGTGAATGTTCACACAGTAGAAATGTTCATGATTTTATGAAAATCTGAGTTTCGTTCGTTTTTGTAGGTTTCGTAGAGACGAACGATTTTTGAGGTGTTAACTCTTGCATTACTATCACTACTGTTAGTGGAATCGTAAAAAAGGTAAGAGTTAAGAAATACCGTTTTGTAGATGGATTTACTTGCATGTTGGTAATTTTTTGCTCCTGGTTCCAGAAAATGTCAACTTCCAACATCAGCGATTACGATTATAGCTATTCCTCTTCTTCATCCAGCTCCTCTGACGAGGATTCCAAAGCCTTTGTAGCTAAATCGAAAGCTAAGATAACTCATGATGAGGAAGCAAATCCTAGCATACCCTTGAATGATCGGAGAGTCACTTATGCTGAACTTATGAAGAGAAAGGCTGAAGATGATGAAGCAGAGAATCGTCAGCACAGAAATGATCGAATTCGGCGTCGAATACAAGCGGCTGAGGAGAGACGTCAATTCCTTGATGGGGTACCCTCTGACTCTGATGCTGATGCTTCTGAAGAAGAAACTGCATGGGTGTTTACAGAGCGTAAGATCAAGCCTGACCGATATGAAAGAGAGTTCCGTAAGACTATGAAGCAAATTGAAGCTGAAGCTGAAGCAGAAGAGGACTCGGACTCAGACAATCCTGATACCCATCCAGACTTTATCGACGATGTTGATTCCGACGAAGAGGAAGACAGTGATGACAAATCTGATAACTCGGATGACGAGAATGACAGTGATGACGAATTCCGATAATTCGGATGAGTCTGACGAGTAGCTTTATCTCCATCCTATTTTCTTTCTTAAACATTTGAATGTTCTTTAGCCTTCGTAGTAGACATCTTATTTGGAGGACTTCGTATTAATAATTTTACTTTCAAACGAGATATTCTTTATTAATATTGGCTTTTATTGATTGAAAATACGCCGATCCCATCGTGATTTTCCCTTGTTGTGACTTTTTCTCGCCCGCATTATTAGTATCATGAAACCAATGTTGTTATTCCGTTGAAGAATTTTACTCCATCAAGTATCGACGGTCTTCGGTTTTCTGCTACTGAGCAAACAATTCCTGATTTGAGCGATGAAGAAGAAGCCGTAAGTATTTCTTCGCATATTCAATTATGATGCTTTATAGATAAAATGTTGATTGTTGAGGATGTATCCAGGAGGATTTCATCATGGATACGGAGAGTGCTGATACCCGGCCATCCTCTGAGAATAGAGACGAAAGCACTTCCAAAGATTCGGAGCCGAATAGAAGTAATGAGCCTTTTGTCGTTAGCACGGACAATCCCAATTCCTTGAAACTTCGGAGGCCCCCCAAGTAAGTACATGTCCTGTATCCTCTTCATAGAAGTATGAAAGTGCTGATTTGTGAATGAATGAATGAGAATCCATGTGTATATACGAAAAACTTAGTCGAAATTCGTCGTCAGAAAATTCAGAACTCAGTTTTTTAGCAAAAACGCCGTAAAACCTTCATCTGAAGTCGGATTTTCATGATATGCATATGCATATTCAAGCCCGAAAAATTTCCAAGATTTTACATAGAAGCTTTTTAAGTTTTGAGCACGTTCAGGCCCTGAAAAAGGCGAAACAGTAAACTTCCAGGAGACTTTCAGAACTTTTTCATATGGTATGTTTCTCAATGTTTTGACTACATCTCCTTGCTTGTTTATCGAATTGTCATGAAATTTTTAGACGCTGTAGATGACATTCATACGAAGAGAATGGTATATAACCCATCCTCAGATTCCTTGTAGATTGCTCCCAGTTCGTCTTTTAGTACATAGAATAATACAGTTTTTTCAGGCGAGGTTACCGTAAAACGTATTTTCATGACTTTCATGCTATTTGCTCGTGTCTTGGGTGTATAATGATGAACTTTGATGATGTTGCATTGCTTGTATACTGTATTTTATAATCTCACTTGGTTTCATGCTTAAATGACTCTAACCTCATGTAATCTTCGTATTAGGTGTCAAATACCGAAGTTGAGGATATTGAAACCAATGAGGATAACTCGAACTTCCCTGGAGTTATTGATGAAGAGACAACCATACCTGAACTTCAAGGACATGAGAAGGTTGTCACTGAAGTTATGGAAACCCAGATTGCTGCTGCTTCAGTGATAGAAGAAACTGAAACACCAGTAGTGAATACTGAAGAAACTGTTGCCCCGATTGTAGAAGATGCTCCAGTAATTGAGAACCGTATAGTGGTGCATGAATATCCAAGTGCAGGAGTTGCTTTTGATCCTCCATTTGATGCTTCACCCCCGTATCATGAACTAGTTGGTGGATTCAGTGTTCCCGTTGGATATGCAGGCTTGTACGAGAAAATATGGAAGAAGTTTGGTCATCTGATTGTTGACAGGGATCCTGGACGTGCTTATGCTTTAACAATGCAAGTAGATATTATCCTGCGTGTCGTAAGTGATATATGCACTAGGACCAGAAATACTGTGACTCCAGATATACTCTTTGATTGGGAGTTTAACTTGGAGAATTCAGAAAGACTTGGCTTCAATGTGAAGTGGCTTCGTAAGCAAATGAACGCTATCAAGGACTCATGTGAGAACAACATACCCTTTCCCAATGATGTTGTGATGGAGAAAGAAGACAAGATTGCCAGACTGGCTGAAGAGTTGAACAAGGAGAAGGCGGATTTGCAGGTCTTGAAGGACGCAGAGGAGCGAAAATCCTTTTTTGCTGATTTTCCTTTCATAATCTCCTGAACTTCTGAACTTCTGAACTTCTGAGAGATGTGAGGTTTTTATTTGGGTTTTGATATTAGCTGGTTTTGGATTGGTAGATGGTTAAGGATTTTCTTTTGGATTTGATAGAGATTTTCTTTTAAGAAATATGAACTGAATTTTGATAAACTGCTGAATTCAAATACTAATTGCAAGTATTACAAACGTTTTGGAGGAATTGAAATACAATGAAAGAAAGTCCTAAATTCCAAATCCAGACGCCATGAATGCTCAAACGCCCAGTACCTCAAATGCCTAATAATTTCAGACGAACGCCTTAAGCCAATTCCCATGAATTACTAGCAGTGTTATGCCGTCTGTGTTGATTAATTTGTAGTATCCTCCGGTTATGGATTTAGCAACTATAAATGGTCCTTCCCAATTGGAGTTTCTTGCAGAGTGAAGACCGCGTTGAACTGCTTTGAGAACCAGGTCTCCTTCATGAAATTTGTTAGGTTTGGTCGACCGCGCCTTGAATATCTTCTGTTGATTCGGAATTCCTCGTGTGATGAGATTCTGTGGTTGTGGAACATATGGACACTCGTGCAGAAAGGAGTATCCTTCATAATATCTGTCATGCTTAGCTACATCCTCCGCAATGAATATTTTGATTGGATGATCAACTTAAAGAGATTCTGGACCCAACCATTGGGTGAAATATTGCTGTGGCGAGATTATCCACTCATAGCATTTTGCAATTGCTAAATTGTTTGTGGAGTGAAGCCCTTGGACCAAATAAGCATATTTGAAAACTGACGATATGGGCATATGAGAAGGAATAAGACTTGCCCGAGTGTGAAATCTCTTGACGAAAGCGTTTGGATGTTCCTCAGGATTTTATGTAAGTTCTGTCAAGGCTTTGACCTCCTCCAGATACTCGAATGGTGAGATATATTCTTTTTCTTCCTCCGAGTCAGAGGTTTCTTTAGCACAGAGATGTGTAATTGAAGGTGTCAGTGTCACCTTCCCATCATGAATCCATGTGCGTCCAAGAATAATATCATATCCTGGATCTTCTCGGATTATGTAAAACGTGGTCTCAGTGCAGACCAAATTTTTGTTGACTTTGAGGATGACGTGGCCGTACGCATATCTGGAAACTCCTTCGTGATCTCTGATTTCCATGGGGGCATGAGTAGCCAGCGACTCTGAGAGTTTTCAAATGGATGATGTTGACGACAATACCGACATCAACAAATGCTCTCTTGAACTCGTTTCCTTTGATGTGCACTGTGGTGAGAAATCCCAAGTCATACATTTCTTTATCCGTTGCTGGAGGCTCAGTGAGTGTCTCTTGAATCAACAGACACTTGCCTGACACAATGTTGTTTAATGCAACAAACATGTCTTTCCTTTGAGATTTTGATAAATATAGCAATTCGCAGACATGCTCAATTAATGATTGAACTGCTTCTTTGATGGGAGGTTCAGAGATAATAAAGGTTCTGACTGGAAGGGGGTTTCTGTGTACTCTTCAGTCCCCAAGTTGAGTTCTCCCGATTCGACCTTTTCTTTAAATATGCGCTTCAAAGTTTTACAATCACTTGCGGGATGTCTGACAAATCTATGAAAGCGACAATACCGAGGATTTTCCATGGCCTCTTCAGTTGGTTCCTTCTTGACATACGACAACTTGATTGCACCATCTTGAATCCAGGCATCCAGCAATTCGATAACTTCTTCAATGGAGCAAGGGAAATCAGGTGCTTCTGGATCTTCCGTGTGTTGAGGAGGAGCTTGCACGTTATCCTTCTTTTGCACCTTTAAAGGGGTCGAGGAAATATGCTTACGCTGTGGTTCAGCTTTCCGTTTGCTCCCTTCCGCGACAGCATTTGTGGAAGGTTGAAGGTTGTATTGTTTGTTGATCAAACGTCTGCTGCTGCCTCTAGCCTCTCGTGGTTCTTCAGCTTTTGCATTCTTAGTCCTTTCTAATAGAGCAGGTGTAGTGGTTGCCGACCTCTTGGCTGCTTCATGGAGTTCTGAGAAAGTCTGAAACCTGAGATTCTCAAATAAAGCTCCGTAGACTGGAATCATTCCGTTGATGCATAAGTCCACAAGTTATTGCTCCGTGACATTTGGATCACGGCAATCCAACGCTTGAACTCTGAACCTTTTCACATAATCGTTAGAATATTCGTTGTTCTTTTGAAACATCCTTCCGAGATCGGAGAGGGCAATTTGCTCTGAAACGAAGAAATACTTCCTATAGAAAGCATTAACCATTTCTCCCCAACTGTTGATAGTTCCTGGTGCGATGTTGTTGTACCAGGTGTATGCTCTGCCTTTCAAGGATTTTGAAAATTCTTTGAGGCGAACAACATGGTTATGCTCATGTTCACCCAAAGCTTCCAGGAACCGAGAAACATGTTCCCGAGCATTGCCGGTTCCATCGTACAAAGTAAAGGTTGGAGAGATATAACCTTTTGGAAGAGGAATCCTTTGCGTAGCAGCAGGGCATGGAGGCTGGTGACGATGGACATGTGGGGTCTTGTCTTTTCCACGGTTCTCCAGAATGCGTTGCCAATCTTCCCGAGTGATGAAGTTTGATGACTCCGTCGCTGAATCGTCCGCAGCTTTGCGGACTTCATCATCATCTACTGTGTGAATCGGAATTACCTCAGGATCAACGTTTGAGGATTTTTCCTTCTCTTTTCCTTTTCCTTGGGTCTTCCCTGACATTGTATCATTGAGAGCCTTCAATTGATTAAATATCTCCTTTTGTGCTGTAGCCATATCGGTTTGATTCTTTGGAAGAGTCTCTTGCACATTGATGAGATCAGCAATGGTAGGTGGTGGATTTCCTATGAATTCCTCAGGGTGTCGGCCGAACAAAGGATGACCCTCCGCATTGATGTGAGGAGGAGTAACATCACCACCGTCAGTGTTAGAGGCCGGAATCGTTCCCGGGATATCCTCGTTATCGTTGTTGTTGTTGCTAGTGCTAGCGCCGTTTGCGTTGGAACCTGTGACTAACCCATACCTAAGACCAGCCATCTTGTGGAGTTGTGAGATTGCAACCGAGAGAATGATCTCCCACTGTGGTCGCCAATCTGTAAATGGGGCAAAACGATTTGCTGGTTTTTACGGAATTAAGGAGACGACCGTACGGAGGAGACTCCTTGAACCGAGCGAAATGTTCAACCTCACGCAGATGCACTGCAAGAAGGGAGTGCTTTGAATTCGAGAGATCAATCTGTAGTACTCCGGACTAAACCAAGACAATGGCCATTCCAAAGTAAATTCGGTCACAAGAGAGGATGGTTCGATCTGTAGGAGGGAAGCTGAGAAATGTGTGGAATCAATGGTAATCAAAGATTGTAGGTGTGTTATGTATTCTGAATAAGATAAGTTATGAATGATTGAATCTCTGTTGAGAGTGATTACTCAGATGTTGAGTTGTTAATCTCGTGTTGTCTGTTTGACGTGAGATTCTTGTATATTGAATCATGATTCAGAGACTTATTTATATTGCTGGAATTGTAGACACCATGATCCCATGAAGTGTGACAATTGATGGAATCAAAGAGTGGGGAAATGGAAATCGTGTTTGAAACCAGTTGCTCATCGTGCGGAGACTTGGTCGATTTTCCATCCACTACTTTGTTAACTCCTTCAACTGATTGCATGACTTGCTCACATTCCATCGTGTGTATGAACACACGTGCTGTAAACCGCCAGACCAAAACCCTAGTTAATATACCCCATGTGACACGATTGACGTCCCGTGGTTAATTAGTCAGTTGTTTACTTCATGACTTTATGGGACGATGAGTCAATGTATTTGCTGAGTTGAACATGATCTTGCAAAATGTCCTGAGACTCATGAATTGAACGTGCCTGTTGAGACAGAGGTATGATTCTTAAGTAAACCTTGATAGTTAGGGTGAGAAAGTATTGCTCATTCGATGAATTGTTGAATATTTATAGTTGAACTAATATTCCTTGGTTTGAGCAAATATTGCTCATCTGAGCAAATGTTGCTCATTTGATGAATTATTGGTAGCGTGACCAAGATAAAATATTAATTTAAAATACCGGTAATTGAACCGAGCATAATTAATAAAAGTACTGATCATGAGATCGTCGTAAAGTTATTGGTGTTTGAATCTGGAATTATGATCCTTGGACTCAGAAACCCTAATTCGATCAATTGATGGTTTATTTGAAAATTAACCATGGGATGAAGGAGGGACCGGCTACATGGGATCATGTATCGGCCATATAGCGCCCATATGCTCGAGTGAGCAAATACCAAGGTCTCTTGAAGAGTTGGTGATTTGTTGATGAAAGAATGATTAAATGCTGGTTTAATCATTTATTAGAAAAATGCTCGTCTGAGACTTAGGTGATAAAACCTAATTAATTATGAAGAGATGAGGGGCCGACCAAGGGGTCATGAAACCGACCCTGGATGGTCACGGGATCGAATGACGATCGCTCTATGAAAATTCCAAAATTATTTGGAAGATTTTTGGACCTAATACGTGCAATTGCGCAAATTAGGTCAATTCATGAAAATATGTGGGACCGGCTCCGTGCGAGCCAAAGAGCCAACCTTGGTCGGTCAAGGTAACGTGCTCACGTCGTCAAAACGTCTGTATCTCAGTCCTGAGAATTTTGGTATTTTCTGGCGTGCGTTTGAGCAACCATTTGAAAAAATATGACAAAATCAGGGTTTTGCTGAAACTGAGGAAACTTCATGAGATGAAGGAAAATAATTATAAAATGAAGGAATGATGAAGCGTGGGACCGCTGAGGCCAAGGCATGGCCGGCCGGTCAGTGACCACGATCCCATGGTGCCTTTCCTAATTTTATATTATTTTTTTATGATTTTATGAAAATATCATGAAATCAAGGAGTTTGTTGAAATTAAGGAGTTTCCTTGAAGTGAAGGAGTTTTCATGGGATCAAGGAAACAAATAATATTAAAATAATAAAATAAGGGTGTGTGGGACCGTCTTTGAGCATGGTCGGCCGGCTGGGGCCCGGTCCCGTGCGTTTCCCTAATTTTATGTAAGTTTTGTGTATTATTTCCATGATTTGAAGGAATTTTCATAATTTGAGAGAAATACCATGAAATCAAGGAATTTCATGGGATCAAGGAAACTTAAAATAATAATAATAAAATAAAGGGACGTGTGAGACCAGCTAGGGCATGGCCGGCCGACTGGGCACGGTCCCACGAGTTTCCCTAATTTTATATTATTTCCTTGGTGCGAAGGAAACACCATGAAACTGAGGAGTTTCCTCAAAACGAAGGATATTTGTTCAAATGAAAGGATTTTCATAAGATCAAGGAAAATAACAAAAATATGATAAAATATAAAACTGGCGTGGGACTGGCCACGGCACGGCCGGCCGGCTAGTGGGCCCAGTCCCCCAGCGCCTTGGTCAATATTTTATTATTTATTATTTTCTTTCCTATTTTGCATAGGTTCATCGTTTCGTCGTATTTTGAAATACTCGTTCGTGCTTTCAGGTGATTGTTAGTGCATCATCGTCGAGTACACTTGCACCTTTTGAGTCGGGGCTTACTCGAAGGTAACTCAGAAGCCCGTATGTTGAATATTTATTACTAACCCATGGAATTCTGCTGGGAAGAACCATAGATTGAAGTAACGAAATATTACGAAAATATTTGAATATTTTCAAAAATTCAGTGGATGAATCCAAGAATTTAGGAATAATTAATTGATGGCTCTATACTAGTACGATCGTCTAGGAGCATTAATTATTTTGAGCGACATGAGCTAGTTGAAGCGTCATATCCTTTATATATTCAGGGAAAACTGTTGTTTGTATCCTGAAGACGTTATTGCTCTATACTAGCAGGCAAGATGTCTAGGAGCCGTCCAATATCGTGATTCTATATAGAAGTAATTACTTAAGTGTTCAGTATTCATGAGATATGTCATTGCCTAGCCGAGAGACTACATATCTGCATGTACTCTGAGAGGCAGTATTCTCAGTCAGAGATTCGATGAGAGACCCGTGTCTCGATACTCGCGTCTGATTGCTGGATCAGAAGTTCGTATAATTATGGGTTTACGATTTTATCCTTTGTCGAAAATCCACTATCTACAGTTGGTACCAATATGCAATTGGCAAAACCAGTCACCACGCTTTTTAGTACCTCTACTGAGCTACATATGGCTAACAGTCCTTTGTTGTCAGATGTTACGATGTACAAGAGTTTAGTTGGAGGTCTTCAATATTTCTCTACGACAAGACCAAACATTACGTTTAATAAGGCATGCCAATTCATGCATCAACCTGTAGAAGATCATTTGGATATTATCAAGCGTATACTTCGTTATTTGCTTCATGTTCGACCGATGGCATTTTTTTTCGTCCCCAACAAAATTTGCAGCTTAGTTTTTCTGCATATACTTATGCTGATTGTGAGGGTGATCATCTTGATCGTCGTTTTACGAGTGGATATTGCCTTTATCTTGGTTCTAATATTATTTTTTTGGAGTTCTCGTAAGCAATGAATAGCCTCCCGGTTAAGTACTGAATATTACTATTGTGGTTTGGCTATTGCGACCGCTGAATTAACGTGGATTGAATCTCTTCTACGAGAACTTCAGGTTTCTGTTCAGTTTCCTCCCATTCTTTGGTGTGATAATTTGGAAGCAACCTATCTCACCATAAATCCGAATTTCATGGTCATACCAAACACATCGAAATTGATTTTCATTTTGTTTGTGATAGAGTTCAAAGTGGCCAATTGATATTCGTTTTGTTTCATCTAAGGATCAAATTGCCAATATCCTTACGAAATCTACTCCAAATGATCATTTTTGTACACTTTGCTATAAGGTCAACGTCATTGACAACCCACTTAGGTCGAGGAGGAGTGTTGCATAAATGAAAGACGTGACCTAATACGTCACACCTGTTGTAACTTTCCATTCATATAGTCTGTGGCATAGTCATATCTTTTTAAACTTATTTTCAATATCTTGTATATTTCGTACATGCAAAATAACATATTTTTGTAATCTTGTTTTCAACATAAATAAATAAGTTTTCCCGTGTGTTTATCATCTAGAGAACACATTAAATTTTAGGCTCAACCGTGTCTAAAAATGAATTCTTGTTGACACTCAAACTCAGAGAAGGTTTACAATTCAATAAAGATTAGTTAACTATGCTTGTGCCTATGCTACTGAATGTGTGGAAAGAGGACATGTGAGCTACTTGGTTGACTTTGTGTTGGTATTATACTAGAGAAAGTGGAGGCCTAGTCGAGGGAAATTGTGCCAAAAATTTTATTCTCTTTAAATTGGGAGGAAACAAACAAAGAGATGATTTTCTTTGGTTGGTTTGGAAATCTCGTTGCAGTAAACAAAGTCTAGCAAACCTCACGAATCCGGAACACTTACACTCAGTTAGCTGAGAAGCCTGGATTACTAACCACCTCTCAAGAATAATCCAAACAAGTCAAATAATATCTTAGATATTTATCTTGTGGAATCACAAAGTATGAGACAAAGATAGTTTTGTGATTTCTATTTATCTCGTTCCTGATCCATGATTACGAGAACCTCAAAGAGTATAATAAGAACAAGATCCGGATACAAGAACTATCATGTAAAAGATAATCTGATTGGGTTTCACGAATCCCTAAGTAAAGTCTTCAAAGTCGTAACCTAATTATGTTTCTCGGAGGATACCTATGTTTTGGAGGATGGATCTAGCTTTGTAACTAGGACACAAGAGTGTTAGGGATAAGAAATCCAGTTGCAAGACTCTCTCTATTTGTATATTTTGAAGGCTCTGACTAGCTTTGATTCAATCTAAGATAACTTGAGATCCAAACAAACACTTTTTTCAGTTTAGATGAGTTATCATTATACATTTATGTAAGCATGTGAGAAGTCCTTCTTGAAATTACATAGAAGAATATGCATTATAGTCTAGGATTTTGGAACCGTGCACAATGATAATTCATAGCGGCTAAGTAGTCTTTGAACTTACAAGCACTATCGGTTTTCAATAACACTCAAGACTAATCAATGGTACACAAGTACAAAGTGATTTTGCGAATAAAGTTGTCTTAGAAGTGTCTATGAGAATTGTGGTAAAATCAAACATAGTCATATATAGTAGTTCGTGACTTCTACTAATATTGTAACTGGACGGTGTTTGCAAACCTTAGTAGTTCACGAAACTCAGGCCACGAGGATTTGCAAACCTTACCAGTTTGCGAAAGTCAGATGGCAAGGGGTTTGCAAACCGGGTTTGCGAACCGCAAACCTCTACAGTTCACGAAATTCAGATTGACTTTTGTAAAACATACAAGTATGTTTACCTATCGCCAAACAATTCCTTTTCTCACAAATATATACATGCCTACTTTTCATGGGAAAAACTGCATATATTACAAAAATTTATATATAAAAAAACAAGAATAAGACATAAAATAAAATAAAAGAGAAAACAAAAATACAGTGTACATACTAAATAAATAAAAATTATCAGTTATTCTCTCAATTTGTCACCATAAACAGTTTCAATGTGTTCTTGAAGCAAAGACAGTATACAATAAAGTTTGTATATTAAATAAATGAAGATTATCATTTTATCTTCTAATTTCATCACCATAAACACAAAAATACAGTGTACAAGAAAGTACACATGTTATAAATAAAAATTATTATTTCCTATCTCAATTAGCCTCTCATTACATGTTCAAAACAGAAATACCTAAAGGAGAATCTCCAGGAATATCATTGCACGGTAAAGTGGATAATATTTTTCTTCAAATCATACAACACTTTCAATCCAAAGAAGTCTTGAATTTAGGCATATAAAAACCCTGAAAATATTTTTTCTCTTTCTGAGTTCGACTTTGAAATCGATAATCTAACTACTCTAAATCAAACTAAAGTGTTAAGAGAAGATGAAACTTATTTTCGTCATCATTCTTGGTGACGAATTTTTAGATTCAATTGTTGATGATGATGATCATCGATTTCAAGTAGATCTTCAAGAACAAGTGTTGTTAATGATGTTTTTTAGGTTTTTCTTTTTGTTTCACATTGAATAGAAATTACCCAAACATTTTCTGATTTGCAGACTGGAATTCACCCTTCTCCCTCTCCGTTCTCTGTTTTCTCCGATCTTATTTTTCTCTTTCTAAAACTAACATATTATACTTTTAATACTAGAATAAACCAAGTTTTTCTGGATCAGTGGAAAAAATGACTAACCCGTACAAGAAAAGGATTAAAACGTCTTAGAATTTTGAAAAAATGACCATAGAGTACTAGGTTTTAAGAGACATGACTAGAAAGTCCAACGAACTAAATACTAATTTCTAAAAATAAAATAAAAAAGAAAGCCTTTGTTACACGGATAAATTTTTGAAGGGGACATTTTTTGGTGAGGACATGAGATACAAATTAGATGTTTGACACGTGCCTTTCATATCAATAGTGTCCAAACATATTCCATCAAAAATTTATCCTTGTTACACTGGATTCTGATGAACCAATAGAGAAAAAAAGATCATAGCATTTCAAATCCTGATTCCCCCAGGCTGCATCCCCTCGGTGACTAGACCAAAAAAAGACGAGCAAATCCCTTAATAGGTCTCTTTCTCTGAACCAAACTAACTTAGCATACCTGCCTGTCTGTCTCTTAAGCCAAATGCCCAAATCCTGATTCCTGAATGGCTGCGCCCCTGAATTACTAAACCAAAAGAGACAAGCGAGCCCCTCAATCTGTCTCTTACGCCAAACTAAATTAGCAGCCATCTTTCCACCTAACTTCTCAATTAACGTCCCTCCAACAACCACCAAAAGCCATTTCAAAACAGAAACACTTTGCTTTCTTCGCCCATCGACGGACTTATTTTAACGCTCAGTAATTTTATAAAAACAATCGTTAATCCCTAAACTAACCCTCTCTCTATTCTTCTTCAACCTCTCTGTCTCTCTAACATCTCTGCGCAATTATGGCAGCCCTAACATCCTCATCTATCACCTCAACAAAAACCTTTCTTTCATCAAAACTTCCATCAATTTCTCAATCTTCATCATCATCTTCTTCTTTCCCTTGTCAGAAATCGCGTTGTTTGTCAGTTAGATGTGCAGCAACTACTGCTCAATCATCATCTGTAAAAGCTTCGAATAAAGAGTTTGCTGTGAAATCTATTAAAGCTAGACAGATTATTGATAGTAGAGGTAATCCTACTGTTGAAGTTGATCTGGTAACTGATAATCTTTATCGATCTGCTGTGCCCAGTGGAGCTTCTACTGGGATCTATGAAGCTTTAGAACTTAGAGATGGTGATAAAAATGTTTACGGTGGTAAAGGTGTTCTTAAGGCTGTCAAGAATATAAATGAGTTATTGGCTCCCAAATTGATTGGTGTTGATGTCAGGTGCATTCCTTATAACCCAATTCATCTGCTTCTTAATCTCTTGTAATATTACCTATTTCGGTTATTAAGTCCTTTGCGTTGTTAAATATGAGGATTTGTGGTGTTTGGAGTTTTAAGAAACTGATTTGCGCAATTTGGGATTGTTTACTTGATGTTGATACTCGGATCAATATAGATTCATTCGTGCATTTTATATTTTTATTTTCCTGTTCAATATTTGCTTAGTAGTGTGGGGTTAGAACAACCTCTAAAAATCAATCACAGATATCGGTAGTGTTTGAGTGTGGCTTACCTCCATTAGGTTCTAATATAAATAAATGTCATATGTCGTCTTTTTTACCTTGTGATTAGGAATCAAGCTGATGTGGATGCCATCATGCTAGAGTTTGATGGAACTCCAAATAAATCGAAATTGGGGGCTAATGCCATTCTTGGAGTTTCTCTGAGTGTATGTAGAGCTGGTGCTGGAGCAAAGGGAGTTCCTTTGTACAGACACATCCAGGAAATTTCTGGAACAAAGGAGCTTGTCATGCCAGTTCCAGCTTTCAATGTGATTAATGGTGGAAGCCATGCTGGCAATAATCTAGCTATGCAAGAGTTCATGATATTACCTGTAGGTGCTACTTCATTTGCCGAAGCACTTTGCATGGGTAGTGAAGGTTAGTACAACAGTCCCCTCTCTCTATATATTCTTCTTTCATTGTAATCTCTTTTAGCATATCTTGTCATTATTATTACTCATCTCTTTTCATTTTCTTTGGAAGCTTTTTCTCATCCATAATGAAATTGTATTTCATTGCCGTGGAATAATCAACTCGTTACACCACTGTGTTTTCCAGCTTTTCTGTCTTTCTTACTGTTTCTGTTGCGTTAGCGCAATTATTTCTGACCATTTATTCAATCCTTTTACTGCCACCTCTAGTTCCACTCCAGTTTGGTTCACATATTTGTCGATGTGAACTGAATCTGTTAGTAAATTATTATAAGGCAAGAGAAATCTTAACTGCTGTACATAGCTACAACAGCAGAGGATCAAGTTATGTTATATTTGATGGGTAAATGAAGTTTGCTTCTTGTACTTTACTGTAAACGATGATATGCCAGTTTCTGATAATTGTTACTTCATCGCAGCATTAAGGGTAGCAATCTATTTATTGGTTTAGATGCATTCATCTTTTTAGTATGTAACCATGCTTATGCGTTTATCTGTGTATGATGGTGAAGACTGAAGTTCTCTTAAAATAACTTTTAAAATTCTGCATCTGTGAGCAGTTTATCACACCTTAAAGGGAATTATCAAAGCGAAATATGGGCAAGATGCATGCAATGTTGGGGATGAAGGAGGATTTGCTCCAAATGTTCAGGATAACAGGGAGGGACTGGTCCTGCTCATCGATGCAATTGAAAAGGCTGGATACACAGGAAAGGTAGAAATTCCGATCTTTATCATTTTGTTATAGTCTTTTGATTTTCTCTTGCATATTTTGATAAAAGTTCTGAAAAAAGTAAACTAATAAATTGATAATTCAGATCAAGATAGGAATGGATGTTGCTGCTTCCGAGTTCTTAACAAAGGACGGGAAATATGATTTAAACTTCAAGAAGCAGCCAAATGATGGAGCTCATGTGCTCGCAGCACAGAGCCTTCGCGACCTTTACAAAGAGTTCATCAGAGATTTCCCAATTGTGTCCATTGAAGATCCCTTTGACCAAGATGACTGGAGCTCATGGTGCTCCATACAGTCTTCAGTTGATATCCAAATTGTTGGAGATGATCTGTTGGTCACAAATCCGAAGAAAATTGCTGAAGCAATTAAGAAAAAGGCTTGCAATGGCTTGCTGCTAAAGGCAAGTGATTGTAAATCATCCTCTGTTGTAGGAATATCTGCTCTGAAATTTGTCACACTAATCCTTGTTTTCATTTCTTTTGTGTTTCTCTTGTTCATGCCCTAACATCTTCTAGGATTGCACCTCCCTGGCAATCCAACAGAAAGTTCTCTTAATTACAAGTGCAGTTAGATCTGCGGTTATTTGATCTGCCTTATTAAGGTCACGTGTCTCATGACCTACCTCCCAACTCTGGGGTTATCTGATCTGCATTGTTAGGTTCATTTATCTCATAACCTACTTCCCCAAGTGGACATTTCATTATTTAGACTAAGTGCACCACATCTGACACGGATCAATTTTTCTGGGACTAGGGTCATATTCAAACCCAAGAACTGAATAGTTCTAAATGATTATTTATTCTCCAGAATTGGTATACCCTGGATTGGTGTTGTCATCTGCTTGGGGACCCTATGTGTGACCATTGACGTTGCTCAGGATTGGTCAGTTACTAGTGACTATGCTAGTATGAACAAACTATAGAATAAGAGAAGTGGAGGATGAAGATTTGTTTTAGTTCGTGTACAATTGAAAATCTTGCTCAGTGCATTGGGTAGCTAGACTCATTATACTAGGAAAAACAGTGATTATAGTTAACGAGCATGCATTTTCTTATAGTCATTCCTGATTCGGCTAGGATCCACTTCTGGAGTGATATTCATACCTTATTTCCTTTGCGATGTTGCTTTTGGTTGTTAGGGCTGATGTTCATATCATTCCAACTCCTTGTTTCATTCCATTGCAGGTTAATCAGATTGGCTCCGTTACAGAATCCATCAGAGCAGCACTTGACTCTAAAGCTGCAGGATGGGGTGTCATGGTTAGCCACCGGAGTGGTGAGACGGAGGATAACTTCATTGCAGATCTCTCTGTTGGTTTGGCAAGTGGACAGGTTTGTGATTAACTCCTGCTGTATCCCTGGGATACGTCATCTCAAACTTTCAATTGTTAATGTTCTGGAGCTCACTTTCTTATGTTGCTTTACAGATCAAAACAGGAGCTCCCTGCAGAAGCGAACGATTAGCCAAGTATAATCAGGTAATGCATTTTCTGCTCCGTTCTTTGTTAGCTTGCTTAGAATGGCAAAAATCTTGACACCTTGGAAAAGTAGACTACTAATTCTGACACTGCTGCTATATCAGTGCAACTTACTAACCTTTTGTTTTCATCTTTGGTCTTTATTTTATGTAGCTTCTGCGCATTGAGGAGGAACTCGGCAATGTACGTTATGCTGGTGAAGCTTTCAGATCTCCATAGAGTTAACTTGATAATTCAAACCATCTATGTGGAAATAAGGTATTGGATAAGATTTGTCCAAATTTGTGGGCTAAAAGAGTGTAGAATGAAATTAAAGCCACCTGTACCAAGAGTGAAAGTACTAGGTGTAGCAACAAGAACTAGAGAAACTATTTTTCCAATTTATCGGTTTAGTTTGCCTGTAGACGTGTAATTTAACCTTTGATAAGTGAGAATGTATTCGCGTTTTCTCGGGAAACTCATTTTACCCTTAGCTGGGAAGCCTGTTGTTCCACTGGGACCTTTTACTATTTACATGGTGTCATACTGCTATTTTTATTTTTATTTTTTTTTGAAATACAAAAAGAGTTTACACCCAAAAAAATTGGTTCCAAACTCTGGTCTATCATAACAGAAAAGGAGGTTTGATCAACTGAGGATAAACATTCAGAAGAGAAGGAAGTAATTGATTTTTCTCTCTCCTTTTTTTTTTAATAGAATTCTTCATTTTTGTTGATAATTCAAAGTTACAGATGAGCTGCTTCATTCTCCCAAAGAAGATTACCGACAAAATTGATTTCATTCAGAGGGATTTTTGGTGGGACAAGGAAACAGATTACGGCCTAGTTTTGTATTGCTGCGGTTTTTGTAAAAGCGCTTTTCTGCTGTGCATTGTTGTGTTGTGCTGTGAGAAAAAAGCAGTTAGACGTTTGGTAAAATATCAATTAAAGCTAAAGCTGATTAAAAAAGCAATCAAAGTGCGTTTGGTAAGATATCAAATTAAACCATTGTTATTGTGGCAAATGACAAAAACAGACGTATCTCTTAAAATAGATTTATTCAATTTTATTGAGTTTAAAAATAATTATTTTTTTGCTATTAAATATAAATATATTAAATATTAAATTTACTAATTGCTACTATTATTAAATTGCTACTATTATTATAATTGTTAAAAAAATTATTTTACTTAACCACTTTTTAATGTATATATAATTTTCAAACGAAAAATCAAACTAAAATTAACTAATTATTTAATATTTTTTTATTTTATTTTTGACAAATTAAATGAAATGGTATCATAAAATAGTTTGAAAATAAAATATAATAATATTTAAAGAATAAAATATAAGAAATAAAAAATTAATTGTATATATATCTAAGGATAATTTTTGTCATTTACAAAATAAAATAGGGACAAAAAGGATAAATCAAGCATTAAATTTTGGTGGGACCAAAGCTTATGCTTTTGTAGCTTTTAAAAGCTCCTCCTCCCCAGCTTTTGAAAATTGAGGAATTTGGGAAGTGCTTTGGGTGAAAAGCACTTTGATTTTTTTTAACCAAACACCAATTTCAAAAATTATTGACATATATAGGTTTTAAAAGTGCTTTTGAAAAAATAAAAGCATTACCAAACTCAGCCTACAAGGGATACTATCCTAGATCATATTCTTGCCTCTGCAAACCAAAAAGTAAAGGAGGTCCAGGATTCCGAAATGCTCGCATTTTTAATTTGGCAATGATAACCAAGTTAGCCTAGAGAATGTTAACTGAACCCAATGCTCTTTGGGTAACCCAACTAAAGCCTAGATATTTCAGAAACAGTTCTATCTTCAAAGCCAAAATCCCTTCAACCAGCTCTTGGATTTGGAAATGCATTAGTAAAGGCATTCATCTTATTGAACAATATAGCATTTGGGAAATTGGAGATGGTCTTAGTACCAATATTTGGACTGATAGATGGATAACAAACTTAAAAACCAATCTAAGTAGCTTTAAAACAACATGTAACTCTCACTCAACACTTGTGAAGGACCTGATTGATCCTCTCACTGAGAAATGGAACTCAAACCTAATCTTTTCTTTTTTTCCTGATAACATTGCCAGGAAAATAACATCTACCAGGATAGCTATAAATAAATATGATACCCTTAGATGACTTCTTACAAAATCTGGTACCTACTCTGTGAAATCCATGTACTTAAAGCTCACTGAAAGAACAATGAACCATTACAACCTAGGACAACCTGACTCTTTTTGGAAAAGTTTATGGGATCTCAATGTCTCTCAAAGAATTAAAATCTTTATATGGGAAGGACTGCAAGATGCTCTTTCCACAAATCTGAAACTTTCGGCCTTCATGGAAGATCTCCATTCCAATTGCTCCTTTGGTTGCAATACAATAGAATCTACAGAGCATTTTCTTTTCTCTTGTCCTTTTGCTAAATCAGTATGGGCTGAAAATCCTTTCCCCATGACTCTTAATATACATGCTTCTACTTCATTTCTAGAAATATGCAAGGAATGGTTAGGCAACAAAAACACTAATATTTCGATAGAAATTATCTTGACAAAAGCTTGGTTCATTTGGAAAGAAAGATGTAATAAGGTCTTTGAACAAAAACAACAATCTAGTACCCAATTAGGTATAAAAATTCAGAGATACTTGGATTACTGGTACAAGGATAATTTACCTAGATGTTTATCTACCACTCATAACACTAAAAAGCAAGTTTGGTTATCTCCTGAGAAAGCTCGGCTTAAAATTAATATAAATGCAGCTTGGAAATCCATGAATTTTCCAGCAGGTTTTTCTTTAATTGCAAGGAATGATGCAGGAGATTTCAAGACACGAAAAGCAGGACCTCTTAAAGCCACTACCCCTGAAGAAGCGGAAGCTTTAGGATTCTGCAAGGTGCGCAATGAGCAGCAGAGAAAGGATTATCAAATTTTTCTATGGAAGGCGACTGTAAAAACCTTTTTGATTACTTGAATGGAAGAGAATCTCAACTGGAATGGAGGAACCAATCTATTTTGGATGAAGCTAAAAGGATTTTCAATACCTGTCAAAACTTTTTGGGCTTTTATTTTATTCAAAGAACAACAAACAATGCGGCACACATATTGGCAAAGGAAGCCAAAACTTTCAACTATGCTCTTAGCTGGGACACTGATCCCCCTTCTTGTATTCTGTCATCTCTAGAAATAGATAAATCAAATGTTAGAGTTCTTTCCCATAACTCTACATTAGATGGCTCTACTCTCGGAAATGTAAGGGTTACTAACTCCCTAAGTTAGTCTTTTCTTAATGCACTTAACTTACAAAAAAAAAAAGGTTAAAAATACAAAGAGTTCAACTACATCAAATTTTAAGAACCATGGGGAAATACACAACAATAGTACAAAAGTATCTTAACAAGAAAACAAAAATAGCACCAAAAATAAACTAGAAACATGTATGAAATCAGAGGAGAAATGGTTTTCGGATCAAAAGTCTACCATTTTTGCTGATTATCTTCGTCTAGGGAAAGAGATGCTCCAAGGTATGAGTTATTTGTTTGAAGTCTTGATCGGAGTGATGAAGACTCCCACTTATATTCCGGTCGCCGATGGTCACCTTTGATGTACTTAAATACTAAAAACCCAATACAGAACGACCATTAAAGCCGACAAAAGAAGCTTTAAGAGCATATAAATAAGCGTCATGAAGATGCAGAAAAATTGATGCCGGCAAGGGAGGGTGTAACCCCAATCTAAACCTAAAAAGCATTTAACTCTAACTAAAACCGAAAGGGAAATGGGGTATTGCTCAGATCTACTCCTCTTGGAGTAGATTTGAGCAGTTAAAGCTTGCCCGAGAAAAAAGTTTGGTTGTCTGAAATCGCCTGTTCAGAGAGGGGAAGGAGAAAGCCCCTTTTCACAAAGAATACGTTACGATTACACTAAGATATATGGCAATGGAGATGGATAATGGTTTGAAGGTCACACTAAGAGATATGGCAATAGAGATGAATAATGGTTTGAAGATGGAAATGGACAGTGGAATAAATGCTAATGGTGATGGTTAAGAAAAAGATAAAAGGCTCTACAGACTAACCATAACATCCAAGGCTTATAGAGGATCCCTAACCTCCGATTAACATCAGTGTTAAACAAGTTTTCTGATAATTGAATTTCGTATCTCTTAAATAAGGATTACAAAATATTCCCAAAATCCTACAATCTAGGAAGTAAACCCACTAATTCAAAACACTACTAATTACTCCTACTGACCACGACTCTACTAGCACGTTCACAACTAATAGAACAACTAACTCAACTCAAATTAGTCTCTTTAACGTAACATTAACTGACGTAAAAAAATTAAATGCTAACTGTTGATACATGAAAAAATATCCCTTGACGGGCTTAGGGTGCCCCTAAGAATAGAGATGAGCTTGGCATAAGGTGTGGGGACTTGGGGACTAAACCCAAGCCCAAATGGAAAATATCCATGAAGAAGGAAGGACAGAGAAGGAATTGATAAGAAAGAAGGAGGTCATATTAAGGAATGACATTAGGAGTAATTAAGAAAGGTTAGGACAAGTGTCATGATGTAATAAAAATAGGGGCTTTTGGGAAAGCCTATATAAGAAAGGACAAGGTACAATAGAAAGGTAACTCTCTCTCCTACTATTCTTAGTATAGTGAGGTCATTTGGTGTGGCTAGGACGGGTAGAACTTAAAACTGAATTCACCCCTCAACATTTGGCGACCACACCCGGAGGCTCGTGCCTATCCCATCATGACACACCCAGAAGGCGCTAATTCAGGCGCAATAGGAAACCAAGTGGCTAATCAACCCATTAACCTTGACGAGGTGATGATGGAAGATGATGACAACGAGGAAGAAACACCGATCCTAGGCGTTATCAAGCAATCGACGAACCATGGATCCCAAAATAGAGAGGCGGCAACAACACTGGAAAAAAAAACACAGGCAGCTCGACTATCGAAACCCCATGTCATCAACTTTGCAAAACATGCATGAAGAATTGGACGAGCGCTCACGATGGAGACAAGAGTTCGAAGACTGGATAGCACAAGCAGTGATGGCAGGACAAAGTACCCCCGAGGAAGCAACAAAAGGCGAAGAACACAAAGGCGACAAAACAACAGTAACGTCACAAAAAGAAATTGCCGAATACTTAGAGCAGAACTACCATGTGGTAAAACAAGACAATCATTGCCGCGTAAGTATCCCATACCCTGCGCACATCCGAGAATACTTGTATCCCGAAGACTACACCTCTCCAAAGTTCAAAGTGTACGAAGGACAAGGAAATGCACGAGAACATCTCAGCCGATTCTTATCAGCAATGAACGACAGAACTACCGATGGAAAACTATGCCTAAAAGAATTACCCAAGTCACTCACAGGCACAACATTCACTTGGTATGATAACCTAAAATAGGAAAGCATGGATTCCTGGCAAGCTTTGTCCGCACTCTTTCTTGGGAAGTTTTACTCGGCCAAAAGGAAGATCACGACGATAGACTTGAGTAAGAGTGGGCAGCGGACATGTAAAGAAATAGGAAAGTACATCTTACGGTTCCGGCGCTTGGCGCTGGACTGTCATGAAGACATCAATGAGGAGGCGCTTGTCGAAATTTTTGTACGCGGAATGGTCCCAACCTTCAGGGGGTTTAATTAATTTCAGGTTCCAGACCTTCGTTGAACTAGAAGAAGCAGCTGAGAGAATTGCCGATTGAATAGAAGAGGCACCTATAGACTCTGTTTGGCGCACCACAGTTAGCGTTGTGTCAGAAACTCTGCGCAACTTAAGACCTAACATTAATAAGGAAAAAAGAGACCAATCCCAAGCCGATGACAGAAACCAAGGAAGGAACAGAGGAAGTAGGCGCGAGTACAAAACACCACCCCCTATTCCCTGCAGCAAATAGCGTGCGATTGAACTACTAAATCAATGGGTCGCCGGAAGGTAAATCCATCTACCCCCGACTACAGTAGATATCAACAAAATGGATAAAAACTCGGTCAGATACTGCCACTACCACCGAAGGATGGGACACCCAACAGAAGAATGCTTTGCCATTCAGAGCATATTTGAACGTACCGTCAGCTGGGGAACTCGAGGCGACAAAACGTAAGATTGAACATGATCTGTTTCCTCACCACTAAGAGAAATAAAGGGAGAACGCGGAGGATAAGTCCGCAAGTTGTAAACAATTCTTTTTTTTTCTTTTTTTTTTTGGTAAGAACAATTTCTCTCACAATTTGCGGGCAGATATCTCAAAAGGTCTCAGGAAAGCCAAAGGCGCCTGATTGACTGACAAATCCACAAAAGGTCCCGGGAATGCCAAGGGCTCCTGGTCGACTGAAAAATTCAAAAAAGGTCTCAGGAAAGCCAAAGGCGCCTGATTGACTGAAAAATTCACAAAAGGTCCCAGGAAAGCCAAAGGCGCCTGATTGACTGAAAAATTCACAAAAGGTCTCAGGAAATCCAAAGGCGCCAGATTGACTGACAAGTTCACAAAAGGTCTCGGGAAAGCCAAAGGCGCTTGATCGACTGAAAAATTCACAAAAGGTCTCGAAAATGCCAAAAGCGCCTGATCGACTGACAAATTCACAAAAGGTCCCGGGAACGCCAAAGGCGCCTGGTCGACTGTCAAATTCACAAAAGATCTCAGGGAAGCCAAAGGCGCTTGCACATTTTCCTAACACCCACTCCACCCAACACCCTTTTCGAAATAAAAAGAGGGAGTAGGCGCGTTCTACCCACGCCCACCCCATCAAAGACGACTGATCGACTAACAGATCTACAAAGGTCCCGACTATGCCAAAGACGACTGATTGACTGACAAACTTACAAGAAGTCTCCAGGAATGCGGAAGGCGCTTAATTGGCTGACAAAATACACATAGGTCCCAGAAACACCAAACTCATTTGATCGACGAAGGCATGCGCGTATCACCCATGTCTGCCTCACCCAACACCCTTACAAAATAAATAGCTGGGAGCATGCGCGTTTCACTAATTCTCACTTTTCTCATCGCTTCCCACTGAAAAGAAGAGTAGGCGTGTTTACTAATAACCCCTTTTCCCACCGCTTCCTTTTGATAAAAAGAGGGGGAAGAGGGTAATCACCCAGCAATCGGCATACTCAAAGAGGACGAGAACACTCGCCCAGCCTCACGCACCTCTCAATAATAAGACAAGAAAATTATAAACAACCAAAGCAGTTAACTGAAGATAATAAAATACCAGTAACAGAAAAATTAATCAAACACCACAGAATATCCCACAATATAAAACAAACAAACAACAAACGCGGCGCCTAAAATGCAAGTTCAACAAAGGAAAATAAAAAGAGATCCGGCACAGGAACAAAGCACTTTAAGCAAATCAGAGCCTCTCCAGCTCTTGCCGTTTCTTCTCAAGCTTAGATTGAACTGTCGCCTCGGCGGCCTCAGCCCGTAACACCTTGTCATTAGCCACTCCAACATCAGCAAGAAATAGATTCAGCACCACCTTCTTGCTGGGGATTAGTTTTGCTCAATGCTAGATGTCTCCTATATATAGTCTTCAAATCAGGGTTTTGCCTTAGTTATAAAGCAATCAATATTCACCGTTAGATGAAAACCTGATTTAGATTCAAGCTAATATTTCTCAACCGTTAGATCGAAAACTTAGCTTGTCACACACACTTGAGATATACGTTTATTGGGTTTGTGAAAACCGTGCCCAAACGTGTACGTGTATGTTGGTTCAACATAGTAACCCAAAAGGTCAACGAGGATTTCATATTAACCTTGTTCTTCTTCACCATAACTAGTTCAATTGACTCAAATGAACTAGTTAGAGAGTTGTTCAATTTCTATGAGATCTTATGTAACTACAAAAGACACAATTTTTAACAAATATGATTCGATTCGATTGAATCGGCTCATGAACTTTATATCCACGATTTGCATACTGCATTTCTTAGTAATTTAAGTTTCATGTTCAGAGCACATCTTTAGATCATAACCCACTCAAGTGCGCAAACAAGTTCGCGGACTTAAGACAACCGGCAGAGTTTTCCAAACTCAATAGAAAATCTCGGCAAGGAGACTTCCTCCAGTTCGCGGACTAGGTTCGCGGACTGAGTTCGCGGACTAAACACTCAAACGAGTTTTTGGAAAATCCCAACAGAAATTCTCGGTAAGAGAACTTCCGTCAGTTCGCGGACTGAGTTCGCAAACTGAGTTCGTGGACTTGGCAAAGCCAATTCCTCCGGTTTCTCTCAATCAACAAAGTTCGCAAACTTCGGATTAAGGAATAGGACTTATGCACATATGTGTTTCCACACAATGCTTATATCCATCATTGGTTATATAGACCTAAACTCTCATTCCAACCATTGAAACATTCTTAGAGGACGTTATATAGTTGTTACACTATTTCTCGTCAAAGTGATTTTCAAAGTTATTGAAACATTATGACTTTCGTCATTAGGTGAAGATAAACCCGATCAAAGCGAAACGCTTTACCAACACATGATTTCGAGATATATATATGCGAGATATACTCGGCTCGAAATATCAAATGTGTATGATCCAGTCTATATAGCATACGACTTTTGTCTCATAAGAAGTAGGAGATAGAAGAGATAGACTTTTGAGTGATAGATAAGTTCAAGTCTCCACATACCTTTTTGTTGATGAAGTTCCACGATTCCTTGATTAGATCTTCGTCGTTGTATGATGAATCGCCATGAAGTCCTTGAGCTCAACTACACTTTTCTATCATAGTCCGAGACTTATCTATGTAGACTAGAAATCAAGACTCATAGTTTTGATCACTAACATTGACAAACATGCTTGAGATAGCAACGCATGCGAGGTCGACCGAGCTATGCTCTAACAAGACTCCTCTCAGTCCATTCACATTCGGGCATATTCAAGTATTCTTCCATCACGTAAGAAGGGGGTTTCCACCCTAGGCGATTGGAAGAATGAGCTTCCTGGGAAAGTGATTTCCACCACCCATCTCATCAAAATAAAGGGGGAAGCGTAGTGATTTCAAAAATACAAAGCAAAGGACTAGCAGACGACCTCACATTTAGCCGCAGAGGTTTACGATCGGAAAATGACCCCTTCTTCGGCTTTGCAGGCTCATGACCCTCGGGAGGGGCCCAAGAGGTCACCACGGGTTCTGAGCGACCCTTATTAGACGGAACAAGGCAATGCTCGGCGTCTATAGCGTCATCAAGTTTGATTCGGCCAGACGTATGAAGTTCTCGAAGATCTTGAACAGTCAAGTCACGAGAAGGAGACGATTCGGGAAAAAGAAAATTCAAAGCTTGGCGCCGTAAGAAATCATGACACTCGTGGGCCCTTTCAGTAACCGATAAGGGCCGCGCGACGATGGTTTGCTTAAACGAAAAATCGATTCCTCGATCAGACAAGCGAGTCGCCCCCTTAAAGACATAACGATCAAAGCTAGCAACGACGTCCTCAATGTTGGAGTTTTCCGGAGGAGGAAACCTATGAGGAACCCCTTGGTCGGACCCAACTTGCCGAGATGCACGATCAGGGTTGTAAGACATGGCGATGAACTTACCAGCACGGAAACCAGGAAAATAACCGGACAATACAACCATCGTTGTATCAAAATCTGCCTCTGACAAGAGCTTTGTTGAATCCAATTCCGCGTCA
This sequence comes from Papaver somniferum, assembly GCF_003573695.1. Taxonomy (NCBI): domain Eukaryota; kingdom Viridiplantae; phylum Streptophyta; class Magnoliopsida; order Ranunculales; family Papaveraceae; genus Papaver; species Papaver somniferum. The sequence goes on from NC_039364.1 coordinate 134,099,830, forward strand.
AAAGGTGCGACAAAATCATAATGCCCTGGACCCGATCGATCGTCTTGATAGGGAAATGGTTCAAAATCCTTATCCACGTCCAAGTGCTTGCAAAGATCGCCCTTGGGTATTTTCCCCTTCAAGTTCCAAAGAGCCATCCGCGGGTAGCCATAAACAACAGGAAGCCTCTTAACTGAACCATCGTCCTGCTCAACGTCTTCCTCGCAATGAATTGCAAGTTCATTAGGCTCAGGAGCGCATGGGGGAACATGTTCCCAATACCACGCCTGCATGAAAGAAGCCGGGATATAGGTCTCCATCTTGTGAGATGAACCTACTATCTGAAGATCCTGACAGAATAGATCAAGATGACGGTACAAACCACCTAAGAACATCGGCGCAAGCAGGAAAGAGACACCGCGAGACAATAACACTGACATTGGCACGAGCTCACCCTTAATGGTATCCTGGGGACTATATTCGAACACATCATGACAAAGCTAAAACAAGATAAAAGCAACTAACTCCGTGCGGGGATTCTTTTCTTTGCGCTTGGTGGGGGGGGGGGGGGAGAACTTTCCCGTTAACTATTTGAGGAGCCCAATATTTTAACCAGAGGGGAAAAGAAGCACCTCGATTGATTTTAACAACCCATTAAGGATCAACCTCTGTTGGAGCTGACGACCCATGAATCGCCTCATAGGCACTGATGGAGCTAGTTAGTAGTCAATCACCCGTTGACCTCATAGGAGGAGTTTTTTTCTCTTCCACCCACTTGGCTTTCCCCTTCACAGCGGACGAAGATGCCCCCTGTTTACCCAAGCCAGCGGTCTCCTTGCCTTCGTTTCTTTTCGATGGCACCTGGTTTTTCCTTACTAGTTCACGACGGGAATTATCTTTACGCTTCAACAAATAAGTACACAATTCTTTGTCCTCATCATCCAGCGCTCCATAGACGGCCGCCTCATCATATGAATGACTGTCGTGAATCGGTATCCCTGTAAGAGTGACTACATCTTCTAAGACAATGGTTGCTTCTCCCCACGCTGTAAAAAGGGTATGAACGGGAGGACCCCAGCGGCAGAAAATCCGCGTTATATCACGGATGCACCTATTCACTTCCTGCTTAAGGGACGAGTTTATAGCTTCATCAATACCCGCCCTCCGAAGAGCAGCAACGTGGCTGGGGTTGGAGTGTATGAGAGATGCCCAATGTGGCCGCACCGGATGAGTCTTTGATTTGGACTGAATATCGATAGGAGGAAGATTGTAGTCTCCACGATGAATGGTCATCCGCGGTACTGTTTTGAACGCAAAAGCGTCCATGGTCTCCGACTTGGGTCGTATGAGCCATCAAGGAGTGGAAGGATAAGGAAGCATGGGAGGATTTAGAAGGCGAGGAACTAGGACATCCTCGAAGGGGGAAACATGCTTACCTCCGCGGAGCTCTCTTAACCTCAGCGCGCGCTTAAAAGCAGGCCTACTCGTAAACTCCGCGATTATATATGATCTACCGTCCGCTGGGGCGGGTAAGATAATTTCATCCTGCTCGGAGTACTCGGTCTCTTCAGAACTCTCGTTCCTAGGTTCTTCAGATTCACTAAACTCTTCAGATGAAGAACTAATAGTGGAACTGCTAGACATGGCGAGTGTATGGATAGTTTGAAAGAAAGGAAGAAGAAGAAAGATAAAAGGCAAAACAAATTGACAGCTCTATATATAGAGAGCTCAAGGAATTGAACGTGGCAGTTATGCAAAGGGGATAGTAACCGCCAGAAACTGAAAGAAAGAAGGAAAATTTGCACGATGGGAGGTTAAACGTCGCCCACGATCATAGACTCAACAAAGGAAGAAGAAACCCCACGTTAACGGACCATAAAGGGAGGAGCCCGAAAAAGATTCTTTGACTATTGGATCATCGGGTAATTGACCCAATAGTCAGGGGACTAATGTTGATATATGAAAAAATATCCCTTAACGGGCTTAGGGTGCCCCTAAGAATAGAGATGAGCTTGGTATAAGGTGTGGGGACTTGGGGACTAAACCCAAGCCCAAATGGAAAATATCCGTGAAGAAGGAAGGACAGAGAAAGAATTGATAAGAAAGAAGGAGGTCATATTAAGGAATGACATTAGGAGTAATTAAGAAAGGTTAGGACATGTGTCATGATGTAATAAAAAGAGGGGCTTTTGGGAAAGCCTATATAAGAAAGGACAATGTACAATAAAAAGGTAACTCTCTCTCCTACTATTCTTAGTATAGTGAGGTCATTTGGTGTGGCTAGGACGGGTAGAACCTAAAATTGAATTCACCCTGCAACACTAACTAAAACAAATACAACTTAGTTGACTGTAACAACTCCTTCCCCCTTAATTTAAGTCTTCTTCTCAAGGATATGTACTTTCTGTCTCCATGACATGATCTCCATTTATTTCTTCAATGACTGGAGTAATCATAAAAAGTTTTTTGCAGGGATGTCCTAGCTTGAACTTCTCATCACAGTGAAAGCGAAGTCCTTGTTTTTTGCACTCTTGCAACTCTATGGTAGTTAACTGCCTTACTGGAATTTTATCTTAATTTGTTGTTTGAGTAACACTAAACAATTTTGACTTATCACGAGCCTCAAACAAACGTGCCAACCCAATTGCTTTTGTAATACCCCGATTCAGCAGGAAGCTTTCGCCGACTGGAATATAGGTAGTGGTTTGTCATTTCCTAACACCGAGGCCTTTTCAGTAGAACTGGCCCCAGAGTTGGCAGAAAACTATGCAGTTAAGCGTGATCGGGCGGGAGTAATCTAGGGATGGGTGACCTCCCGGGAAGCTGCTGCTTGATTACTGCAAGTGCATGTTAAAAACCCCACACTGCCGGATATCCGCAGTGGCTAAGTGGGACAATACCGGTGGAGGGTTGGGTCATTATGAGTTTCTGATCGGTGGAGGGTCAGGTCATTACAACTTCTGACATTTTTGCTGGTTTATTTTCCTGCACATCAGTTCGAATCGATTCACGCAACTCACTGTCTAACAAACTTACTTATTTAGTTTGCGGTAGTGAACCGGACTTTGCTAATAACTTTTGGAATTGATTTTGATAGTCAACGCATTCATTCTGCTGCAGCTTATTTAGTTTTCTGAAGAAATCTATTCAGATCATAACGATTTGGAGTGTAAATTTGAAATCTTTCCAAGTGACGTAAATCATATCTTACTCAAGTATTTAGTACCAAATCTGTGCATCATCATCAAGATGATATATAGCATAAGAAACTCGTTCACTCTCAAGAATTTCGTGAAAAGAAAAGTATTTCTCGACCCTACATAACCAACTACTAGAATCATATGTGCTTTGAAACTTGGAAAAACTAATTTGACACCACTTTTCAGTTTTGTAAAAATTCTTGAAAAAGAACTTTTGTCTTCATTTGATCGTTTTCCATTACCGTCTGGATAGTTATTCATCAAATCAAGCATTGGAGCCAACTTTTCAAAAAGATCAGTTATTTTTCCAACAATCACCTTTTGGTTTTTCAGCTATAGTGTTTTTTTTAATTTTTTTTAAAGATCTTCTATAGTTTCTTCTAAGCTCTCGACTCTCGTATCCATTTTTAGAGTTTTTCCCTGATTTGGCGGAAATTAAGAAGAATGATAGTTTTTTTAGGAAACAATGACCCAAAGACTTTCTACCCACGATAAAAAGGTTTGCAGATGTCACAGTGGTACCACGGTAAAGTCTTAGGGTGATGATACCAGCGACCTGAGTTCGAAACTTGTCAACATCGGGGTGGGGGGATTTTTCTAATAAACCTACTAACTCAAAATACTACTAATGAATTCTACTGACCATGACTCTATTAACACGTTCACAACTAATTGAACGACTAACTCAACTCAGATTATTCCCTTTTAACATAACTTTAACTGCCGTAAAAAGATTGAATGTTAACTAAAACAAATAACTTAAAAAAATCAAAAGTTGACTGTAACAAAATATCTAGAAAATTCTTTGTAAACAGTAAATAGAGATAGGAGGGAGAGGAAAGAGAGGAAATTGATCTTTCTCTTTCCTCTTTAGCTATCAATAGTAAACATAGAATTCTTATTCATGAAATGTAAAGCTACTAGAACTTGAAACTTTAAACAACTTTTTACAACTATTAACATTGTTTTGAGCTTTCCAAGGAAGGTCAGACGGGAAGGGTGATTCTTTATTCACTATCTTCACCAGGCTACTGATGAGTGCCAAATATTGTATATATTTGCACATTTTTATTGGCATTTAACTCATCATTCGTGCACTAACGCTCCATTTTATCCCATATTCTGTGTTTTCGTTGTTTTCAAAAATAAATGCTTTTCTCAATTAATTTTGCATTTTTAGGTACTAAATAAAGCCTGGTTAACTCACGGAGCGAAAAGAGCAAAGAAACGACAAAGACTCCCGCAGAAAGGCAACGAAGATTGATGTTTGCAAGAGCCGGATCAATTAAAAGTGGGCTTGAAGAGGAAGAATTGTTCTTAAAGAAGATATGGGCTTGTCATACCCAAGGACCAAAACCCTTACCCAAATCCATTTCCATTATCCATACCCATTTCCATGAGAGCCGTCAGATTGGATCCATCTCATCATCCAACGGCCACCTCATCATTGTGCATCAAAATCCGAAGCTCATGTCAAACACCATAGTACCTAACTCCATCTGAAGCCGTCAGTTTTGTTGTATTTCATAATCCAACGGTCGCTACATACCTCTCCATCGTAGCCGTTCGATTCAATCTATATGGGATCATCAAACGCTCTTTACTCGTTGTTCATCAAAGTTCGCTCTCCCGCTCAACACCCAACGCCAAACACCTACACCACAAACCAAACATCCCCTAACCCATTCTTCATCGACCTCTTCTCCTCTTCTCCCCAAATTCCTCTCTTCCCTATCACCTGCAATTTCCGCCACCACCATCTCCTGCCATCACTGCCACCACCAGACTTCGAACCACACCACCACCCGACAACTCCACCATCTCTACCTAGCCTAGGTGTTTCATCAAATTCACATCCCACTGACCTAGGGTGTGGAGTTGATGAGACGAATCGATCTAGGGTTCACAGTTCACAAAGAAGAACAGCAAAAGCAGCAGAACAAGTGGGAAGAACAGAAGAAGGTATGGGTCGAGGTGAAATCGCAAGTGGGTACGTCAAATTGAAAATCCCCAAATCAAATTTTAGGTTTTCAAAAATTAGCGTTTAGAAATTTGGGGATTCTGCACTATAAATAGAACATGGTGTTTGTAATGTTAGGGGTATGCCTGGGCTAGCCAGAGCACCAATATTGTTAGTTTTAGGTTTTTAGTTTTTTTGTTTCAATTCTAATTTTAATTCACAGTTCATGTTCTAAGTTGTTCTGCTAGGGTTAGATGAAACCCTAATTTGCTATTTGCTGTTCATGTTCATGATAATAACCTTGTTATGCTTAATTGTTTAGGATGGAATTTAGTCTTAGGACTTCAACACTTAACTTTCACAGTGTATGTAATGCATCCATTGTAGTTAGATTTATTCGGTGTTGTAGAACTGCAACTCATACTTAACAGTGTATATGAACCTTTTGATTAGCTGTACCTTGAAAAGACAGTTAATGCTTAGGAGGATTATCTTAGTTGTGATTGAATCATCCATATCAGATTGACCTTAGATATGTAGAGGATTGACATCCCTTTCATTATTAGTTGTAAGGACAAGGTTAGTGTTAGGATCAGAACAAGTAATGTAAATTAGTGGTGGACTCAAAGGCCCTAGTATACTTCCCATTGTTTAGCTCTTGTCACTGCCACTTTAGGAAATTAGTTAGGAAAACACAAAGAAATAGCTTTACACCCACCTTGTCCCTGTGGATCGACATGTGCTTACCCTGTGTTACATTGTGACACTGTGTACTTGCAGTTAGACATAGTCGTAGGTACTCTTTCAAGCCCTACCAATTTTTTGGCGCCGCTTCCGGGGACTTGGCTGCTGTGTAGTTGAACTGTTGTCCTAACTGTTTTCTGGGCTAATTTCTGTTATAGCTGTGTAGTTTTGTTTTGCATCTTAGTCCCTGTATCTTAGTTCCTGTGCATCTTAGTTTCTGCATCTTGCTGTGCATCTTAGTCTCACTTGGCATAACTTAGTTCTGTAAGCATTTAGCTCACTTGCTGTGCATTTAGTGTAAGCATACTTGTTCTTCTTACTTGTTGTGCATTTAGTGTAAGCTCACTTGCTGTCTTGTTCTTTGCATCTTTTAGCTTAGTGCTATTCTTGCATCTTTTAACTAAGTGTTGTTCCTGATTCTTGCATATTCATCTTACTTGCATCATCTTTGCTGTTCTGCATACTAACTTGTCTGCATATTGTTTTGCATTAACATGTTCATCTTAGCTTGTTCATATTCATTGCTTTTCTGAGCTAGTTCTTAGCTAGTTCTTGTTGTGTAACTGCATCTTAGTGTAACTTGCATATCTTGCATAGCATATGTAGCTTAAACCCACGTAGTAGCTGTAACTTTTCTGATAAGCATCTTAGTGTAGTAGTTTTCTGTAGCTTTGTAAGAATCTTAGTGTAATTTTGCTTGTTTCTTTTTCCTACACACAACTGAACTTCCCTATGTGAAGGTTCTGACAAGCTTCTTTGAGCCACTAGGTACCTGTGGTGGTGCTGAGGAAGAAGCTTGTGCTGTTGTGCTGCTGCCTGTTACTGCTGCCAGCTGCTGCTGCTGAGTGCTGTGTAGCCCGGCTGCTGCTGGTGCTGCTGTGTCTCTTGCTGATGTTGAGTTTCTGCTGAAAAGGCCTGCAACATTGCTGCTGCCAAGGCTGGGAGAAAAGGGAAAGGAGCAGGAGCTTGTGAACCGTGAGTTGCTGCTACAGCAACCAAAGCATACAACCCAGTTTATTGGGTTTGGTGTTACAAGCTGTTGCTGGGCTGCTGTTGGAAGAGCTAAGAAGAAGTGAGCTAGCTAGTTCTGTTTCTGGGCTGTGCTGTAAAGATTAAGATCAAAACCCAACTGGACTTGTGCAACAAAAAAGGGATAAAAAGCCAACTGGGCTTCCCTCCAAAAATCAGGTAAGCCTAAACCCAGTAGGAAAGCCCAATTGTCTGTTGGGTTTATATTTTTGAATTCTTGGCTTGTAATATTAAACCCAACAGTTGGGATTGTATTTTCTTTGGGCTTGTAACTTTGATTATTTGTGGGCTTGTAAAAACTTTTGTTTCAAAACTTGAGTAGTTTTTAAAGCCCCAAATGGGCTTCAATTCACAAACTTTTTGAAACCCACTTCCAAACCCAACAGTGGGCTTACCAAAAATTCAAAGTTTTTTAAAAAAAAAACAAATTTTGGGCTTCACCAACAGTGGGCCTACAAAATTCAAAGTTTCAAACCAACTTCCAACCCAACAGTGAGCTATCAAAGTTTTTAACACAACTTCAAAAGTCAAAACCCAACTAAAAACCAAATTGCATTCTCCCACCAATGTGGGCTTGCTCCTAACAACAAAACCAATTTTTTCTCCCAACTCAAAACCAAATTCTTGCTCCACCAATGTGGGCTTGCTCCCAATTTTAAAACCAAAGTTTTTCTTCCAATATGAAAAACCAAATTTTCTTTTTATCTCCCAATTAAAACCAAAAGTTTTCTCCCATTCAAAAATCAAAATTTTTCTCCCTCTTTTTAACCAAAAATCCCAAATAGGCTTTACCTTTAAGCCTAAAAACCAAATTTTTGAAACCCATAACTGAAAAGTGTGGGCCTTATTTCTCTTTTTGAATTGTGTGATTGTTTGATAAACATAACATGTCTGGATTTTGGTCTGCCACTGGGAATAAATCTATTAGAGAAGCTTACGGGCAAGATTCACCTTATGAGCGTCCCACAGACCATGATGTCAATAGTTATAGGGATTATTATTATGGACCTTCTGTAGGTCATGAACCTCAATATGCAAACCCTAATGACTATTCACACATGTATCATCCACCATTGAGTGAAAATGAACATCTAGACAATATCCAACTCACACATTCGTCACTTGTGAATCAATTAGAGGCTCGTATCACTGCTTTAGAAATGCAAACACATGAGAAATCTGTAGCATCTAGTTCACATAGACGACCTGAAATCTATGCATGTACCTTATGTGGTGGTTTAGACCACCCGGATAAATATTGCTATATTTTGCATGATTATAGGAAATTTAGAGAATCCCATGAAAATCCAAATTATGAAATGCCCACAAATTGTGAGGCTGGTAGTCATTGGGACCATAATCAATCCTTTGAGGGTTGCAATCAATCTTTTATAAACCCTAATGACCATGCAAACATGTACCATTCACCACAATTTGAACATGAAGAATTTTGTACTCCCATGAATTTAGACTCCACCACAGAAGCTTTCAGACTCAGTGAGCAAAACTTTGCTAGATCTACATCACGAATTCAGGCATATTTAGATCAGATTTTGCTTCACCTACAAAAGGAGGAAATTCATGAGGAAATGTATTTTGTCCCTAATGAAGTGTCTAGTCCCATTCATGTAAATGATGTTGAATATAAACCTAATTTAGAGGAACATGAATCGACTAATGACACCACCACTGTTAATGAGGACCAATATGCATGTTACCATGATGATGATTATGAAGATTATGATGATAATGATGTTATGTTAGAAGAACATGAAAATATTGTGGAACCTTTTGGTTCAATAACATATGGCTTCTCTCCCTCGACCTTCATGAATGTTGTTTCTTCTAATACTCATAGCAAATCATATGATTTTGATATTGATATGGTACTTGTACAATTGTTCTTCGAAGATGAGCATGACATAGGAATAGTTGAATCTTCTGTAGACACTAATGTTAATATGCATGAAAACAAATTTGATGTGTCTGATTCCTTGCCTAAGTCACAAAATGTTATTTCTTCCGATGTTGATTTGAGTACTACGAACAATCATGATACTGATTTAGGTCTTGATATTTTGTTCGATGAATGTGAGCATGATTTACCAATTTCTGATTTAGGGGAAGTATGTGTTGGTACTATTGATCTTATCCATGAAAATAACTTAGAAGTACCAACTTTCTTACCTAAATCGCATATCGAGATTATTCCACCCAACCTAGATTTGGTTTGTAACAAAACTTTTAAACCAACTTTTCTGAAAATTCCCAACCTAGGATTGGAACTGTGTGCCTCCCAAGTCCTTTTGGACTATTTTGCATCAAAATACAATACTTTTAAGGAGCCACAATTGGAATACATTTCTTTGCACATCCCGCAAAAATTCCATTTTGAGTTAGACCTGGTGAATCCCGAACCCCCAAAATTGCTAGATTTTGTGCTTAAAAATAAATCTGTTGAAAAATTCAGGTTTAAGGGTGATTCATTCGGTTTTTCACTCTCACTCCCATTTAAGTCCAACTATAGTTGTTTGAAACTGTCTATGTTTCAACACTTTGTCTTTTGGGTTGATCCTCAACTCTTTAGACTGTATGTATATAGTAAATTGTTTGTATATAATCTGGTAGGTAATGTTTAGTGGAATCATATGTTTCTTGTATATATTGTGCTAACCCAATGTGAATTCAGTTGAGTTACTGTTGGGTTTTGCCTTGAATAATGGAGTTCAAAACTTGCTTTCGCCAATATCCGGTAATCTCTTTTCTTTTTCTACACTTAGCATCGTTCTCATGGTATGTGTTATAATCATGTTTATCTTTTGAAACATTGAGGACAATGTTTAGTTTAGGTTTGGGGGTGAAAAGTAGATACTTTGATAACATGCTATAATCGAAAAATAGAACTCTTTCTTTTTGAAAAAAAAAAATTAAAAAAAAAATTAAAAAAAAATTAAAAAAACTTTGAAAAAAAAAACATAAAAATGGAGCTCATTTACCTTGAAATGTTGACTCTTGTGCATGTATGTAAACATAAGGATTCTTAGTCTAGATATTTAGGCACCCTGATTCTAGCACAATTCACATAGTGATAAGAAACTTGCACGCGCACGATCTACCAATACATGTATAGCCTCATCCTTAAGGTGTTCTATCGGAAGTCACGATTGTCAATCACTTTAGAATACTGAATGAAACTTGACTAGCTTGTTCTTTGGTTGGTTGGGATAGAAGGTGGAGGTTACATTAAGAAAGACAACCATCGAATTTAACTGGGTGCATCAAAAAGGGCTACCTCTTGCAAAGTGTCATGTAATTTTTTGTTTCTTTTTGCTTATGTGTCAAAAGAGTTACCATGTTGTAAATATTTTTTTTTTCAAAAAAATAAAAAAAAAATAAAAAAAAAATAAAAAAAATCAAGTATTTATCAATTTCATCCTCTCTTGTTCCAGAATAAAAGAGAGTAGTCAATGTAAATAAGAGTCATGTAAAGAGTCATCTTTTGTGTTTTTGTGTTATAAGCAAGGAAGGGTGTATGCCATTGATGTACAACGCGAGTAATTGTGAAATACCTCCAACTCATTCACAATTCTCGTAAAGTCCGGACAGCTAGCTAGATTTCGACCTCGGTTCTTAGCCTGAGAAACTATCTCTTGGTGATTAGTAGTCATAACATCCGATCTTTCTTTACACATGTGTATATACACTTTACACTCTTATCACATGTCTTTATTTGTTATCAGTGCTAGGATTGTGCCTTTGATAGCTAGATTGACATCTCCATTTTGCTGTGAGCTTCTACTGTCTTGCACATGTCACATTTCATGGAATCTGAGCTTATATTTTGTCCTAGAACTTTGTAGGTACGTTCTAAGCAAACCTTCACGAGACTTCAACTCGTCCACTAGGGACACTTAGTGGTTTAAAAGGCTTATTGCATTCGCTAAATGCAATCGAGAGACCAGCGACAATGGTATATGTAGGATTTACTTAGTTTTGTTTTACTTGAGGACAAGTAAAATTCAGGTTTTGGGGTATTTGATGAGTGCCAAATATTGTATATATTTGCACATTTTTATTGGCATTTAACTCATCATTCGTGCACTAACGCTCCATTTTATCCCATATTCTGTGTTTTCGTTGTTTTCAAGAATAATTACTTTTCTCAATTAATTTTGAATTTTTAGGTACTAAATAAAGCCTGGTTAACTCACGGAGCGAAAAGAGCAAAGAAACGGCAAAGACTCCCGCAGAAAGGCAGCGAAGATTGATGTTTGCAAGAGCCGGATCAATTAAGTGGGCTTGAAGAGGAAGAATTGTTCTTAAAGAAGATATGGGCTTGGCATACCCAAGGCCCAAAACCCTTACCCAAATCCATTTCCATTATCCATACCCATTTCCATGAGAGCCGTCAGATTGGATCCATCTCATCATCCAACGGCCACCTCATCATTGTGCATCAAAATCCGAAGCTCCTGTCAAACACCATAGTACCTAACTCCATCTGAAGCCGTCAGTTTTTTTGTATCTCATAATCCAACGGTCGCTTCATACCTCTCCATCGTAGCCGTTCAATTCAATCTATATGGGATCATCCAACGCTCTTTACTCGCTGTTCATCAAAGTTTGCTACTCCCGCTCAACACCCAAACGCCAAACACCTACACCACAAACCAAACATCCCCTAACCCATTCTTCATCGACCTCTTCTCCTCTTCTCCCCAAATTCCTCTCTTCCCTATCACCTGCAACTTCCGCCACCACCATCTCCTGCCATCACTGCCACCACCAGACCTCGAACCACACCACCACGACAACCACCCGACAACTCCACCATCTCTCTACCTAGCCTAGGTGTTTTTCCATAAATTCACATCCCACTGACCTAGGGTGTGGATTTGATGAGACGACTCGAGCTAGGGTTCACAGTTCACAAAGAAGAGCAGCAAAAGCAGCAGAACAAGTGGGAAGAACAGAAGAAGGTATGGGTCGAGGTGAAATCGCAAGTGGGTACGTCAAATTGAAAATCCCCAAATCAAATTTTAGGTTTTCAAAAATTAGGGTTTAGAAATTTGGGGATTCTGCACTATAAATAGAACATGGTGTTTGTAATGTTAGGGGTATGCCTGGGCTAGCCAGAGCACCAATAGTGTTAGTTTTAGGTTTTTACTTTTTTTGTTTCAATTCTAATTTTAATTCACAGTTCATGTTCTAAGTTGTTCTGCTAGGGTTAGATGAAAACCTAATTTGCTATTTGTTGTTCATGTTCATGATAATAACCTTGTTATGCTTAATTGTTTAGGATGGAATTTAGTCTTAGGACTTCAACACTTAACTTTCACGGTGTATGTAATGCATCCATTGTAGTTAGATTTATTCGGTGTTGTAGAACTGCAACTCATACTTAACAGTATATATGAACCTTTTGATTAGCTGTACCTTGAAAAGACAGTTAATGCTTAGGAGGATTATCTTAGTTGTGATTGAATCATCCATATCAGATTGACCTTAGATATGTAGAGGATTGACATCCCTTTCATTATCAGTTGTAAGGACAAGGTTAGTATTAGGATCAGAACAAGTAATGTAAATTAGTGGTGGACTCAAAGGACCTAGTATACTTCCCATTGTTTAGCTCTTGTCACTGCTACTTTAGGAAATTAGTTAGGAAAACACAAAGAAATAGCTTTACACCCACCTTGTCCCTATGGATCGACCTGTGCTTGCCCTGTGTTACATTGTGACATTGTGCACTTGCATTTAGACATAGTCGTGGGTACTCTTTCAAGTCCTACCAGCTACTGGAAAATTTACTACCAATTTACACTCAGCTTTACAAGGAATCTCCTTCTAAGTCTTAGATTTACTTGTTTCTCCTTATTGGTTAGGGAAGATAAAGTCCTTTACAAGTTAAAACCTTTTTCTTCTTGAAGATTTTGCAAAATTCCACCTCTCAATCATCGATTACTACTATATTTTTCTTTGTTAGAATTAATCCTCTATGCTAATGATCAATATGATTATCTCTCAGCTAATCACATGGTTTTGGTGTCAGTGTGTGACAACTATTGTTGTTGTATAACAGAGCTACTCTTTATGTTACAGTCGGTTAACGTTTACCTCCTGCAATATTTTGATTTCCGTTATGTTTTTTTTTTCTCTTTCCTGTAATGTGTCATTGTCTATATAAGACATATAGTCATGTACTTGATCTTTTAGCTTTATAAGCAATACAAAACCATTTCTAACAATCTTCTTTGCAGAATCTTACATGTGTTTTTTTTGCACCTATTATCAACAAGAGGATTTAGATCATATTTTCATCAATTTCCAATTTGCAAGAGTTATTTGGTATATTGCTGCTCCTTCAGTTTGGTCTTCTCTTCAACAACATACTTTTATCCATACCTCGATACTTACTTGAATAACTCTAATTGTCCTTTATTATCAGTATCTTCAAAATACTTTTATTGTTCATCATATTCTCAATATTATATGGTTGATTTGGAAAATAAGATGTCAAATAACTTTTCAGATTTGCATTGTGAAATCCTAACACTCATATTCACCAGATTTGTATCTATGCTACTCAAAATCACCTCTTAGATGCTACTACAAATCCTAATGTTTCCATGCATACTAAAACTTCATATCATCATTTTCATTGGCAATCACCCCCACCCCGAGCTCTAAAATTAAACACTGATATTTTCTTTATTGACTTTATTTCTCTTACTGGGAAAGCTATGGTTTTAAGGAAATCTGGTGGCAACTTTTTGGCATATAATTTAATTCAACAATTAACCATTCAATTTTTTTTATTTATCAATAAGCTGAATCTTCTGCTCTTTGGATGACTGTTAATTGGCTTATCATCGAAATCTTCAGCAACTCATCTTTGAAACTGATAACCGACGGGTCTTCTTAATTTCTCATACCGAATTCTACGCTTCTTCAACAATGTAAACAACTTTTTATGTCTATTCCTTGTTGGTCGTGTGTGTATAATCCTTGAGTGTGTAATAAACTTGTTGACTACTTAGCTAAACAGACATGTCTACATTGCATAATACATAAATGGTGGTCACATCCATCTATATATATATTTTTTTGAAAGCATAGTACAACGATCCTTAGACTACTCCTAAATCCACTTATTTAGAATTTTAAGCTATTGTAAGGGTTCGAACCCCGACTTCCTTAGTGAGAGGGAACATAAGAACCATCAGCTATGGCTAGGTGCTGAGTTGGCTACCGATTTACAAAATGACTACTCCTAAATACAATAGTTTATGATTTCTAAGATACTATAAGGGTTCGAACCCCGATTCCCGCAGTAGGAGGGAGCATGAGAACCATCAACTATATGGCTAGGTCCTTAATTAGCTATTATAAAAGTAAATCTATCAAAACATAACTAGGTTTAATTTCTGTCACTATTATACTTTGGGATTCTCCCAAAATAAATCTAGTATTTTGACCTTTATAATTCATCAGAGGTCGTATGTGTCCATAAAGTGTCAGAATGTCTATATAGAATACAGAAAAATGTATCCACCATGTTACTTAATTATCTTTTTTCGTTTTGGATGTTTAATTGTGTTTTTCATGGTGATAAGAATAACCTTTACAATCCTAATGTTTTTGTGCATACTAGAACTTCATCTCACCATTTGCATTGCAATGACCCCCACCTGGAGGTCTAAAACTAAACATTGATATTTTCTTTATTGACTTTATTTCTCTTGCAGGGAAACCTAAAGTTTTAAGGCAATTTGGTGACAACTTTTTGGAAGCTAATTTAATTCAAGAGTTAACCATGAAATAAGTTGAATCTTCCGCTCTTTGGATGGATGGTAATTGGGCTCATCTTCAACAACTCATCTTTGAAAATTATAGCCGACAGGTCTTCTTAATTTTTCAGACCGAGTCTTGCGCTTCTTCAGCAATGTAAAACACTTTTTTTTGTCTCTTCCTAATTGGTCATGTGTGTAGAATCCTTGAGTGTGTAATAAACCTGTTGACTACTTAACTAAGCAAACTCGTCTAAATTGTATAATACATAGATGGTGGTCACATCCAACTATACGGCTAGTTGCTGAATTGGATAATGATTTACAAAATGCTTTGTATATAGTAAAGGGTAGGGTAATTTTTGTCAGAAAATAAAGAAAAAACATCATTTGTAACAACGAAGTTAGACTCAGAATAAAATATCCCGAGATCTCAGCCGAAAAAAATCTAATAAATCTTTTTCCTTTAGGTCTAGTTTACAAGTCTATTATAGGGGCTCTAAGCTTTTGGTTTTGAGGGCTCCTACGGATTCAAATGTCCTAAATGTGGATGAGAGAAACCTAATTCATAATAAAAATATAAAAATATCCTTTCATTAGTTTTATTATTACCTTATTACCCCAAAATAACTAACATAAATTTAATTAAAAACTAAATCTAAACCTAAACCAAAAAATTCGTCTCTTCTTCTTCTTTTTCACCATCGTTTTTTTTTGTTCTTCAACGATGATTAATCATCGATTCTCAGCCACTAATTATTTGAATTAGGTAAGAACCAAAAAAACCGTCGTTTTTTGTTGCTTTTGATTGCATAAATAGGTTAGATTTGATCAAATTAGGGGTTTTGAAACTAGTTTCATAATTGCATACGGTGGGGAAAATATAAACTCCCAATCGTAAATAGTTATGCTCCATATTTTTTCCAACCGTGTTTTATCCTGAGTTTCTTTGCGGTTGGAAGTCCCACCCTATATGGTAGTTACAGGTTGGTAATTTTGGGATTCCCAACCCTAACTAAAAAAATGGTTTTGATTTTCAAACCCTAGCTATAAATCAAACTATTAGTCTAATTTAATCGTTAACCGTACTTAGATTAGTTTATAGAATCATTAGCACTGATTAACTAAGGATATTAGCCATTAAAAAAAATTCATAGGTGTAGGGTTTTTGATGATTGTTATTTGATGACTCAATTTTTTTATCTTGTGAGTCCTCAAGACCAAAAGTTTGGAGCCCCTATAAAATTAAATTGGATATTTTAGGTTTAGGGTTTTTAATAGACTTCTTAATTTATGTCCACTATTAAAATTGAGGATTCTCCTGATTAAAATCTAGCATTTTGGGCTTTATAATTCTCCTAAACTTTGACAGAGTTGATTGGAGATTCTTAATTACCATCATGAAACAAATTGGCTTCAATGACCAATGGTGTGACAAAATCTATCAGTGCATTTCTACCACTACCTCTGATGTTCTCATAAATGGCTCCCCTGATAAGTTCTTCAAACCTACTACGGGGCTCATACGAGGGGTCCCCTTATCTATTCTTGTTCTGCATGGAAACTCTTTCTAGGACTCTCATCAAAGTTGAGGAGATGGGTCTAATCACTGGTACTAAAATCTGCAAAAGAGCATCCACAATTAACCATCTTCTCTTTGTTGATGACTGCATGGTATTCTACAAAGCCAACAAGATAGAAAGTCAGAATCTAAGGGACATTCTTAAAATCTTTGGTGATTTTTCTGGTCAGCTCATCAACTTCAACAAATCTGGTGTCTTCTTTAGCAACAACATTGACCCAATTCTTATCCCCATTATTAGTAATGCTATGGGAGTTCAAGTCTTGCAGACCAATGAAAAGTATCTTGGATCTCCACTCTTCACTCATAGGAGCAAGATCAACTCATTCAAACCTGGAGTGGATAAACTCAAACTCAGATTATCCAGCTGGAAAAATACTCCTCTCAACCCAGCTGGAAGGCAGGTCCTCATCAACTCTGTCACGTCTTCTGCCAACACCTACCAAATGAATTGCTTCAAGCTGCCTAAACAAACTTGTCAAGACCTGAGCAAGCTGCAAAGAGATTTCTTCTGGGGAAAATCCTTAGACAACCCTAAAGGCTACTACCCAAAAGCTTGGACTGCTGCGTAATCCAAAATAAATGGGAGGTCTAGGCTTCATGAATATAAAACATTTCAATAGCTCCATGATTACTAAAATTGGATGGAGACTTGAAACTGATAAGATTCCCTCTGGTACCAGTTAATGGATGCTAAATATTTAACATGCACAAATTTTATAAACATGGACATTAATCCCAAGGACGGAGATTCATGGATTTGGAAAGGCATTCTAGAAGGCATCAACAACATACAAGATCATAACTCTTGGAGAATTGTGAAAAAGCGGGGGTCTAACAACACCACCCAATATTTCGCTTAGCAATCTGTATGGACTAACTCCGAAATACTTTGCTAGAGAATCAACTAGACAGTCAGACTCAATCTAGATAAAAGTATCTCAAGGAGTTATTATCTCTCTCTTGATTTTATTTTTACTCAAGCTAAAATCAATAGCGAGTCTTTATCAAATACAAGGAATAACTTGGACGGTACCAAAGACCAATATCCAAGGATCAATCAATATCAATCAACAACCAAAGGTTGGATTTCGAATTGATGATCACGAACGCACAACCTGTATTATTTCAATTATATAAAATATAATGCGGAAAAGAAATGCCACAGACACCAGAAGTTTTGTTAACGAGGAAACCGCAAATGCATAAAACCCCCGGGACCTAGTCCAGATTGAATACACACTGTATTAAGCCGCTACAGACACTAGCCTACTCCAAGTTAACTTCGGACTGGACTATAGTTGAACCCCAATCAGTCTCCCACCGATCCAAGGTACAGTTGTACTCCTACGCCTCTGATCCCAGCAGGATACTGCGCACTTGATTCCCTTAGCTGATCTCACCCACAACCAAGAATTGCTGCAACCCAAAATCGCGGACTTGATAATAAACAAATCTGTCTCACACAGAAAAGTCTATCAAAGGATAAATCTGTCTCCCACAGATAAACCCTAGGTTTTGTTCCTTCTTAAGATATGAAATCAAGGTGAACAAGAACCAATTGATAATCCGGTCTTATATTTCCGAAGAACAGCCTAGATTAATCAATCACCTCTCTACAATCCTTCCTGACTACACGGGAGGTTTGTCGAGGAATCACAAACAGTGAGACGAAGATGTTTGTGACTTCTTTATCTTGCGTATCGTAAAACTCTCACGATATCAAGCCAATCAAAGATTGTACTCGTACGATAGAAGATGCAAGATCAGATCACACAACTACGATAAAAGTAGTATCAGTCTGGCTTCACAATCCCAATGAAGTCTTTAAGTCGTTAACCTGGTTTTAGAGAAGAAAACCAAAGGTTAAAGGAGAATCGACTCTAGAAAGTGCACAAGTATCACACAGACGTGTGGGGATTAGTTTTGCACAATGCTAGATGTCTCCTTTATATAGTCTTCAAATCAGGGTTTTGCCTTAGTTACAAAGCAATCCATATTCACCGTTAGATGATAACCTGATTTAGATTCAAGCTAATATTTCTCAACCGTTAGATCGAAAAATTAGCTTGTCACACACACTTGGGTAGACGTTTACTGGGTTTGTGAAAACCATGCCTAAACGTGTACGTGTATGTTGGTTCAACATGGTAACCCAAAAGGTTAACCATATGAGCATTTCATATTAACCTTCTTTTTCTTCATCATAACTAGTTCAATTCACTCAAATGAACTAGTTAAAGAGTTGTTCAATTGCTATCAGATCTTATGTAACTACGCAAGGCACAATTGAAACAAAGATGATTCAATTCGATTGAATCGGCTCATGAACTTTATAGCCACGGTTTGCATAAAGCATTCCTTAGTAATTTAAGTTTCATGTTCAGAGCACATATTTAGATCATAACCTCTTAAGTTCACAAACGATTTCGCGGACTTAAGTAAACCGGTTGAGTTTTCCAAACTCAGTAGAAATTTTCGGAAAGAGAACTTCCGCCAACTCGCAGACTGGGTTCGCGGACTGAGTTCGCGGACTTAGCACACAAACGAGTTTTGGAAAATCCAGCAGAAATTCTCGGTCGAGAACTTCCAACAGTTCGCGGACTGGGTTCGCGGACTTGGCAAGCCAATTCCACAATCCTTCCGATTTCTCTTGAACAACAAAGTTCGAAAACTTCGGTTCAAGGAATACATGGTTATGTAATCTAAACTCTCATTTCAATCATTGAGACATTCTCAGAGGACGCTATGTAGCCGTTATTCACAGATCAATTCACGTCAGAGCAATTCTCAAATTGATTGAAACTTTTCATGACTTTCGTCACTAGGTGAAGATAAACTTGATCAAAGCGAAACACTTTACCAACACATGATTTCGAGATATATATAGGCGAAATATACTCGGCTGGAAATATCAAATGTGTATGATCCAGTCTATATAGCATACGACTTTTGTCTCATAAGAAGTAAGAGATAGAAGAGATAGACTTTTGAATGATAGATAAGTTCAAGTCTCCACATACCTTTTTGTTGATGAAGTTCCACGGTTCCTTGAGTAGATCTTCGTCGTTGTATGATGAATCGCCATGAAGTCCTTGAGCTCAACTACACTTTTCTATCCTAGTCCGAGACTTAGCTATGTAGACTAGAAATCAAGACTTATAGTTTTGATAACTAACATTGACAAACATGCTTGAGATAGCAACGCATGCGAGGTCGACCGAGCTATGCTCTAATAATATCCCCCTTTGTCAATTTTAGTTACAAAACTATTAATACATATGGAATACAAAAAAGATAAACTTTAGTGGCTCTTATTCCATAGTCTAATCTTCAACGTTCCCTGATATCTTCGTCCTTCCAAGTACTCCAATGATCCCAAAGGTTGTAAGTTTAGCATCACCATTGTTGAAGATCCGTAGCTATAAAAATGAGAGAAATCGAGATTCTCGATCATTATTATACAGTGTCATAGTATTATTATGTAACATCAAAGTCCAATTGTATCACGACTTTAACAATAACACTATGGTGATATGTATCACTCCCCCTTAGTCAATACTCCATCTCGATCATGGAAACCACTCCCCCTTACACAATGATCCGAAAACCATATGTATTTGTAGTGTGAACTACAATATTTCTCCCTATTTTTGTCAATAAAATTGGCAAAGGTACAAGAACGGGATCATAATGAAATTTCCACAAGAGACATTTCATAGACTAAAAGAAAAATACATACCAACTTAATTTAGATGCAATCATAAAGCCGAAGCTAAATGCATTCATCAAGGAGTTTTAAGATACAAGGTAACCCCTATAAAATTCCACAGCCGCACACCCCGCAAGATATTACCATTAAGCACAAGTTCAAAAGAATTCTCCCCCATTTGATGTCATTCCCGAAAGAACAACAAGAGCGACCTTAATTTCGAAAGAAAAGAAGGTTTTTTAAATTGGACACCAAAAACCATAAAAATGATTTTCTAAATCCAAAACTCAACCAAATTAATCACAAGAGAACCCATGATTAATTTAATTGTAAACCGCAACTAAATCAAACCACAAAGTGATCAATTTAATTGAAGGTGCTCAACATAAGTAAACTTACGGAGCTACGACTAAGGTAATCATACGAAGACGACTAACTTAATCGTTCACATACTCAACATAAGGAAAACCCTTACGGAATATACGACTATATTAACCAATAGAACATGATTTGTATAGCCGTTCATATACTCAACACAAGGAACTTATAATTAATCTAATTGGAATACAAACAACCAAACTAATCACAAGAGTAATCAATTTAATTGTCAAAGGATTTTCTCGACAAAAGAAGACTTTCGGAGCAAATAACTAAATAACCAACCAAGATGATTAATTTAGTTCATAATGATCAACATATAACATCTTATGGAACAACCAACAAAGCCAATAAGAATAATCGACTTAGTTTTATCGTGCTCAACATAAGACACACAATGGAGCTTTCACGGTAAAACATAACAAAATGGATCAATGAAGATCAATACCGTGGATAACATACAAGGATCTATTCTATTTTCCATCATAACGACATAATATACTTTATCCTTGTCAAACAAAATATTTAATCCTATTATCCATCAAATAAATGACTGCATAGGCATAACTTTTGTATTAGACAAAAGTCCATTCGTCCTTTCATCAATACGAATACCAATTCATGAACGACTTTACTTTTGACAACCATATGGGACCTTCAAGTTCACGGACGCAAACAATACATATCCATTAAAAATATTGCAATATATCAAACTACAAGATTAAATATTGCAAACCATCATCCTCCAAATATTTTTAGAATTAAAACCCAATAAACCTAAAAAATAAACAAGAGAAGATGAAAACAAAATAGCTATGTGTAGTCACAATCATCGCTATTCAAAACGCTAGTTATTCTTCCAACTAATCCAAAAGAAGACTTACTAGGTATATATAAGAAGATGCATTACTCATCACCTTCATCATCGGACAATTTCCAAGTAGCTTGAATTGAATCCAAATCTTCCTTGAGCTCGGGACACTTGCTTCCAATTAACGACACTTGATCTTTTAAACACTTTACTCTTGCATTTACCTTGCACACACCCTTGTAAACCTTTTGAATAATCTTGAAGGTGGTAGGGTCTTCAACATCAAGAGGAGTACCTTTTTGTCGCTTGCGAACATTTTCCCTTATGTGCCGAAAGGTACATGGACGAACAAGCTTGGGAATCCCAAGAGAATTTCCAATAAAATCAAGCCCACGATCACGACAAATTTGGCTTATCAAACACGGGTATCCTAACATCTTGATGTGAGAAGTCATCGTCATCATTTGAAAGATGATAAAACCACAAATATCAAGATTTGTACTACCGAATGCAAGGAAGAATACCAATTCCGCAAACTCATAACTCCACCAAGAATTCTAAATTGTGGAGGGACAAAGGTTAGAGATACCGAGTTTTCCAAATTCCATTAGAGCAATTCTAAGATCATTAGTAGGAAATTTTCCTTGACTCCAAACAACCTTCTTTCCATAAAGTCCAATAGAGATATCATCATATGATGGACGTTCATCACTTGGTCTAGGTAACCGTACGTTTCCCAATGGTATTTCGGTGACCCTTGAAATAAGCTCTCTATTAACAAGAAACCTTTCTCTACTTATCATGAATTTGAATTCCATCTTCTTAAAATCAACATCATGAATGTTGGCATAGAAAATCCTTGTTAGAGAATCAAAACCTTCATCAAGGCCATTAAAGATATTCCCAAGATTGAACTTTTTGAAGCAAGATAAATCCTCTTCATGTCCACTAGAGGTCTAGAATAAAACCTTTGGAAGCAATCCTATCAAAAGTTCTAGCACAAGAATCATTCACGAACCTAATTCTGAGAGAATTTTGATCACAAGGATTCAAGCTAGAGGATTTTGAGATTTTAGAAATCCTTTTCATGCTTCTAGAAATCATCATAAGGAGATATACAAGAGGAAATTACTTACTTGAAAAAAACCTCAAACACTCTTCCTTTTGATTTCTTCAAAAAATCTTTAATGGTGGAGAAGCACAAACCCTAGTTCACGTACGCGGACGGAAGATGAGAAAGGATGAGGTACGCGGACCACCAACATATATAAATTACTCACTTATGGGCTTGGGCTGTACACGAACCGTAACTCACAAGACTTAAGGAAAAATCTTAGCCCTTTCCATATTAGAGGTAAACAACCAACATAACTGTGGAAGATAACAGAAGCAATAGAAAGTTAATCAATCAACAACATAACTGTACACAACTCGAGCCATTTCTTGTCCCACTTCAAGATATGTACAAATGGGAAAAGCTAGTCTTGTTACCAAGAGGCATAATGCGCAGAGAAGTTCTCATGCGACACGTCTGGTTGATAAGTGTGAACAATCCCTATAGTATAATCAAAAAAATGATGATAGTCAGGGCAGTTGGAGATTTCTATCCTTCGTTGGTTCGGGCTAGAAGAAGGATATTTCCGATTTCTGGGTTGTTCAGTATTAACAGTTTTAACACGACCAACACCCTTTCCGGAAAGATTCTTAGACTTAACAGAATTATTTTTTCTAAGAATTTAAAAACGCCTTCGAACGCTTTAAATAGATCTTTATCAATTGATCCATCATGATAGTATTCCTCACAGAGATCAAGGGTTAATCTATTGAGGTTCCATATCCTTGAGCGTATTGAACGTTTTCCCAATTTTTCCTTCTTTTTATTTTTTCCTTCAGATTGCTTCTTATCATCTAAATCTCCCCTTTTAGATAAAGTAAGATTATCATGAGAACCCAGAGATTTTAATCATAACAATCTCTGAACAATCTTTAAGGAATTCTGGCGTGCGTTACAGATGCCAGGAGCAAGTTTTCCAAAGAAATTTCCCATATGGAAATTTATATGGAACGAACAAACACAAACTTATTCGGTTTACCGTGTTTGCCTTCTCTGATACCAATTGAAAAAGCGGGGGCCTAACAATAACATCCAATATTTCGCTTAGCAATCTGTATGGACTAACTCCGAAATACTTTGCTAGAGAATCAACTAGACAGTCAGACTCAATCTAGATAAAAGTATCTCAAGGAGTTAATATCTCTCTCTTGATTTGATTTTTACTCAAGCTAAAATCAATAACGAGTCTTTATCAAATACAAAGAATAACTTGGACGGTACCAAAGACCAATGTCCAAGGATCAATCAATATCAATCAACAACCAAAGGTTGGATTTCCAATTGATGTTCACGAACGCATAACCTGTATTATTTCAATTATATAAAATATAACGCGGAAAAGAAATTACACAGACACCAGAAGTTTTGTTAACGAGGAAACCGCAAATACAGAAAACTCCGGGACCTAGTCCAAATTGAATACACACTGTATTAATCCGCTACAGACACTAGCCTACTCCAAGCTAACTTCAGACTGGACTATAGTTGAACCCCAATCAGTCTCCCACCGATCCAAGGTACAGTTGTACTCCTACGCCTTTGATCCCAGCAAGATACTGTGCACTTGATTCCCTTAGCTGATCTCACCCACAACCAAGAGTTGTTGCAACCCAAAATCGCAGACTTGATAATAAACAAATCTGTCTCACACAGAAAAGTCTATTAAAGGATAAATCTGTCTCCCACATATAAACCCTAGGTTTTGTTCAGTCTTAAGATATGAAATCAAGGTGAACATGAACTAATTGATATTCCGGTCTTATATTCCCGAAGAACAACCTAGATTAATCAATCACCTCTCTACAATCCTTCCTGACTACACAGGCGGTTTGTCGAGGAATCACAAACAGTGAGACGAAGATGTTTGTGACTTCTTTATCTTGCCTATCGGAGAACTCTCACGATCTCAAGCCAATCAAAGATTGTACTCGTACGATAGAAGATGCAAGATCAGATCACACAAAAGTAGTACATCGGTCTGGCTTCATAATCCCAATGAAGTCGTTAACCTGGTTTTAGAAAAGAAAACCGAAGGTTAAAGGAGAATCGACTCTAGCGAGCGCACTAGTATCACACAGACGTGTGGGGATTAGTTTTGCACAATGCTAGATGTCTCCTTTATATAGTCTTCAAATCAGGGTTTTTCCTTAGTTACAAAGCAATCCATATTCACCGTTAGATGATAACCTGATTTAGATTCAATCTAATATTTCTCAACCGTTTGATCGAAAACTTAGCTTGTCACACACACTTGGGTAGACATTTACTGGGTTTGTGAAAACCATGCCCAAACGTGTACGTGTATGTTGGTTCAACATAGTAACCCAAAAGGTTAACCATATGAGAATTTCATATTAACCTTGTTCTTCGTCACCATAACTAGTTCAATTGACTCAAATGAACTATTTAAAGAGTTGTTCAATTGCTATGAGACCTTATGTAACTACACAAGACACAATTGAAACAAAGATGATTCGATTCGATTGAATCGGCTCATGAAATTTATAGCCACGGTTTGCATAAAGAATTCCTTAGTAATTTAAGTTTCATGTTCAGAGCACATCTTTAGATCATAACCTCTTAAGTTCACAAACGAGTTCGCGGACTTAAGTAAACCGGTTGAGTTTTCCAAACTCAGCAAAAATTATCGGAAAAAGAACTTCCGCCAGTTCGCGGACTGGGTTCGCGTACTTAGCACACAAACGAGTTTTGGAAAATCCAGCAGAAATTCTCGGTCGAGAACTTTCGACAGTTCGCGGACTGAGTCTGCGGACTGGGTTCGCGAACTTGGCAAGCCAATTCCACAATCCTTCAGATTTCTCTTGATCATCAAAGTTCGAAAACTTCGGTTCAAGGAATACATGGTTATGTAATCTAAACTCTCATTTCAATCATTGAGACATTCTCAGAGGGCGCTTATTCACAAACCGATTCACGTAAGAGCAATTCTCAAAGTGATTAAAAATTTTCATGACTTTCGTCACTAGGTGAAGATAAACTTGATCAAAGCGAAACGCTTTACCGACATATGATTTCGAGATATAGATAGGCGAGATATACTCGGCTCGAAATATCAAATGTGTATGATCCAGTCTATATAGCATACGACTTTTGTCTCATAAGAAGTAGGATATATAAGAGATAGACTTTTCAGTGATAGATAAGTTCACGTCTCCACATACCTTTTTGTTGATGACGTTCCACGGTTCCTTGAGTAGATCTTCGTCGTTGTATGATGAATATACATGAAGTCCTTGAGCTCAACTAAACTTTTCTATCCTAGTCCGAGACTTATCTATGTAGGCTAGAAATCAAGACTTATAGTTTTGATCACTAACATTGACAAACATGCTTGAGATAGCAACACATGCGAGGTCGACCGAGCTATGCTCTAACAAATTGGAAATGGAAAGAATTGTAAACCTGCTAACTGTCCTGATGAGATAATCAGAGTTGAGCATCTCATTCTCCCAAGTGGTGAATGGAATGCTTCCCTGATAAACACTTATTTCAACAACCACTATGCTCACACCATGCTGCATACCACTATTCATCCAGGGGAGGAGGACAAAATTATTTGGAATCTCACTGACACTAGAAAATTCAGTGTCAAATCCCTTTACAAAGCTACGATGGATAGGCTCTATAACAATGATCCACAAACCAATAACTGAAAAGCTTTATGGAAAGTGGACATTGCTCATGTCATCCAGATCTTTATCTGGAAATATGCTCATGGGATTCTCCCAACTAATGCTAAAATAGCTAGCATACTGCACTACATTGATCTAATGTGTCATTTATGCCACTATGTAGAGGAAACTTTAACTCATTTACTGCTGAACTGCCCCGCAGCTACCTCTGTTTGGACTCTATTGCTTGGTCCAGATCATGGAAACTTTGATCATACCACTGACTTTGTGGATTGGCTAAATTTTTGGCTTAGTGTTGGTAATAACAACACTAGCAGTAATGTATTTGCAACTGCTTGCTGGTACATTTGGAAGGCTAGATGTGATTTTTTCTTTGATCATACTACTCTGAATGCCAGACAAACTACCATCAACATATAACAACATTTATGTAAACATGCCAAAATCCATCATAATCATAATCACATCCTTAACTCTCATATCCTTTATGAAGCAGAGGATTAAAGGAATGTTAACCAACCATCTATTCCCTTGGACCCCCACAATAGTGGTCAGTTTAGTGTAACTATCAAAATATGCACCCTACATGATCCACAAACTCTGCATTACTTTACTGCTCTTACTTCTCTGGATCTTGCAAGAAACATCATTGGGATTATAGGATATCTAGGATACTTTGGAGATGGAGGAGAAACAAGTGGAGCTGATCTAGCTTTCACGTGGGCTCAAGACTGGCAGCACACCCATATCTTAGTTCGTTTCAACACTCTCTACAATACTGCGGTTCATGGTCGTTTTCACCTCAATTATCATGAAAGGCTCAGGCGGCAAGAGCATTATGGAACAATTTCAAGACTCAAATTTATTTTGTGTGTTTTAGTTGGTCTTAAAGTTATTCATAGACTTCAAAATTTAGACTCTTTTAACTTGGCTTTATTATGTAAGAATTCAATCAGAAAAGGTAGTGAATCTCTGGCCACTAATCCACTTGTGTACTCCTCTTAGATCTTTTTCTACCTGGCTAAATTGGGGCTTGCACTACCGCACAAAAAAAGATTATTAAGAGATGAAACTACCAATTTACCCTTTATCAAATACTAATACTACAAATGTGTCACCATTAAATCCTAATAATAAAACTAAAAACTTAAAAACCAAAAACTAAAATCAAAATCAAAACTAAAATCAAAATCATAAAATTAAAAAATTAAATCAAAATCAAAATCAAATTCATTTCCATCTCCATCTCCATCTCCAATCGATTCTTCTTCTCTTCTTCTCCCCTAATACGAACCATCTTCGATTGTCATAGAAGCAAATGAAATGGTACGAATCAAGTACTTTTTTAGCAACCCAATCCCCTAAATTAGGTTTTAGCAACATGCAATCACTCAAAATTCGATTTTTTTTTGAAATCAAAGTGTTCTGGGTTTATTAGAATCGATTTACGTTAATGTACTTATGAACCGATTTTATTTAGAAACGGATTTTGTTCATGCCCACAAAGACCGATTGTACTGAATATGTATTCTGGTTGGAAATATTGAACCAGCATCGGTCTATGTTTATGTCCACATATCCCGATTCTGGTATGGAAGAGAAGCGTGTTTTTTTTTGTATATTTTTTTTGGTTAGAATCGGATTACATGCATGTCCACATAACCCGATTGTACAACCTTTGATTTCTTAACTGCTATGCCCACAATCAGATTATTTAAGGGTCCACATAAACTGATTATTATTGATGTTCCCCAAAATCGGTAGATATGGTACACCTACATAAACCACAATCGGTTTATTCTGATGCACACATCAACCGATTCATCAACCATGTTTGAATTTTTTTACAAATCTTGAAATTTTTATCTTTATATTATAGAGCATGAAATTTGAAATTGAACGCAAAAAGAATGAGGTCATTCCGACATCGGACGAAAAAGTTATGAGCAAAACAGTCGAAGAAATGCACAGATTAACAATCAGTTTATGTAGGCATCAACATAAATCGATTCTGGCGAAAGAAAATCACAGAAAAACTCATCAATTTTATAATCGGTCTATGTTCTAATTATTATAAACCGATTCTTACAATTGGTTTATGTGAGCATGAACATCCACCGATTCTGGACGAGTTTTTTCAAAAAAAATAAATAAATCACGTTTTGATGAAGAATCAAAATTAGTTAATTTCTAGTTTAATTTGATTAAACATCAATTAGTCACCCGATTAACTCTAATTAATCGAAGGGTAAATTTTTCATTTTTAAAAATAATTGGATAAGGGTGTTTTTTTTTACCTTTCAATGACTTTTTTTGTCCTGTAGTGTAGGCCTAAATTAATTGGCGTAGGCCCCCAATTTATCCAGGTTTTTCTAAAGCCTAAGTTTTAAAAATAAAATAAAATCTATCTTACAAAAACAAATGGTTTTTGCCTGATCCGATTGTTTTAAATGGGTGTTTCAAGTCGATCGACCGCTCCCATTTCTCTCAAAATGGAGGAAACTAAAGGAGATAAATCGTGGATGTAATTGAACCCTCTTATTCCTCCTTGATCCGACGTCTCACAACCAACTTCTTCATCCGTTACAACCATGAAGCATAAGTTACCTAAAATTTATTGTCATTGTCAGGGTTTTATTGAGCTTATTGTGCTCCAGCTTTTTACCCATAACGGAAAAATTAACACCACCATACATCTTGATTAGTTTTTGTTATTGAGAAGTCTGTGTGTTCTTTTGGGTTCGTTTTGGATGTATTCTCCGAAATTATAGATTGATTGTTTTTTGTTAGAAGAGGGGTTCTTCAATGTTTTAATTTCTGAAATTTTGTTGTCGTTATATTGATGAATACCTACATTTTCGTTGCAGGTTGTGGTTTTCTTAGCGGTGGCAAAAGTGTATTTGATTCTCTTTTCAATAGGAAATGTTCAGACCTTAAGGGTTTCTTTAATTTCATTTTGTCTATGATTTTCTTTGTGGTTGTGTCAATCTGCATCATCTTACCGGATTTCCCTTTATTTGGTTTATGATTTTTATACAACTGCGGTTTTGAGCAAGTATTTGTGTTGTGTAACTCTTGATTCTTCACTTTGTTTAGACTGATATTTTGGAGTTTTGAAATTGGCAGGATGGTATTTTGTGTTTCCAAAGTGGTGGTGGACTCTTGATTTCGGTAGGATGGTGTTTGTGTACGTGGCCAAGAGGTGACATTTTCTTTTGCTCCTGCAAGTTTAGTTTTCTTTTCATTTTGTTAGAAGACTACTTTGCTCCTACAAGTTAGTTTTCACAAGTATCAACTCTTTGTTATTATATGCCTTCTCTTTTAGAAATTATATTATAGTCTTCTGCAACTTTGCTCCGTTCTCTAATACTATATTAATACAGCCATAATCTTGCTAGATTTGGTTCCATGTGTATTTATGAATGATGATGCACAAGAGAAATTGACTATGTGCACTTCTTTTTGTTTTGTATGCATACTACAAGGTTGAAATTTTGGGACATATTAAACTTATTTTTCTTAGTAGCGGTGCATACATATATTTGCATTTGGTAGGTTCTTAAACTTTGTTTATTTTATTAATCATTTAACATTGAGATGATAGTTTCTCATAAAAATATTAGCCGGTAATGCAAAGGATCCTCCCGCCGAAATGGAGCACCAAATTTAGCTAAATGATATTCATTTTGTGTGTGTGTATTGCGTCATTAGTTCCCATTTTGTTGATTATCAAATTATATTAATTTTTTTGATTACTAAATTATATTCATACACAAGGAAGACAAAACGATTAAAAGCAGCATTAGATGTTAGAAGACCTATTAAAGATGATTTTGAAAACAAGAATACATTAGCAATGCTTGGTTCTATTCCACCTCTTATTGGAATGCTTCATTCAACTAATCTTCATTTTCAGATCACTTCACTTTATGCTCTTCTCAATCTTGGAATTAGTAACGACATATAATGTCATTAGGAAGAAAACTCTAGCCAATTGGATGATCCAATAGCCTACATGAAGGTTTAAAGAATGGACGTAGCCGGGTACGAGCTTGAATGGTCTGTCCCAGAAGTGAGTGGGTAATATTTTCGTCCATAAATTGGGTTATTTACAACGACACTTTTTTTAACTCTATCCAATGGGTTTGCGATCGCTTATAATGTGTTGTTAAACTGATTAAAATTTGTGTCATTCATAGGATTAAGATCATGGCAATTAGCATGGAAATATACAATC
This sequence comes from Papaver somniferum, assembly GCF_003573695.1. NCBI lineage: Eukaryota > Viridiplantae > Streptophyta > Magnoliopsida > Ranunculales > Papaveraceae > Papaver > Papaver somniferum. The sequence goes on from NC_039364.1 coordinate 134,130,019, forward strand.
TAGACAGCAGAGCTCTGATCTGCACTTTTGGATCTGCTTCATTATTTTTTTCTGCGGTGCAATGCAAGAGAGTGGACGAAAAGAACAATATTACTCTACTGCGTTACTCAGTATTTGGGCGAAGGTTGCGGAACTTGGTTGTTATGCTGGCCAGATTTTGTAAGGTAAATCATGTCTATATAGATTAGTACCTTGATAAAATTACTGTGAACGATGTTACTCTTTATGCAAAAAATAGAAGTTTTTCTTAAATGAATTGTACTGATTTTACTTTTTGCGTCATAAAAATGTTACAATCTATGAGTAACGATATTATGAAGAACTAACAATTGTCTTGGTGACACTAACATTAAGGTTTTCAATTATAAATATGTACGCCTAGCATCGTTTGTTTTTCACTAGTGTTTTTGGGTTGACTTCAATACTGATTTAATTACTGAAGATTGGGAATATTTTTTCAAGAACCTTACACTCAGTAGCCTTATTCTATAAAAATGATTAAATAGATGAATATTAGCTCCGGCAGATCCACCAGAAGAGTTCTTTTGTTGCTTTCAATGACATTTTTTGGAGGGGGTACAAATTTATATTTTCATGCTGTTAAGCATTAAGTAGGTACCAAGATGTGCTCCATATCCCAGTCTGGATGTCCTTAGCTCTAGGATAATACAAGCAGTTGTCACGGTTCGTTTGCAGTAGGCTAAAGATCTGTTTTTCTCAAATCGCTGATAGAAGTCTTCAATACATTTACGCGCCTATAATAATGATTAGAAACTCAATGAAAATTTAAAAAATTTATGTATCATTATGAGTATGATTGTACATAATATGTGCTTTAAACCGATCTATGATATCCACCTTCACTCTATGATATCACCACCTTAACTTAATCCTGTTTACATTGTGCAGGCTTGAACGGGTGAAGTGTAAGAGCGCTATTAAAAACTTGGGTCAAAAACAAATTGTTATTAATATCAACATTTGTCCATTTTTCTGGAATCATGATATCAGTCATGCAATCGTATTCATTTCTTTATTATCGTCCAAAAGAGTCTATTATGCATGTATTACTGCATTTCATCCAGAAAATGTAGTATATGTGCGTGGTACCAGTACTTGAATTATGGTCATTGTGTACACATATATCTCACTATCATACACGTGTATATAAAAAGGTACGTGGAAAACATGCAGGCCAAAACATCAAAACATGATGCGTCACGAAACACCGAATAAACCCCGAGGAGTTACTTTATCTCATCCCCAAAAGAGGAGCTAAGATCAACGGTGGAGAGAAAGTTAGCTGACACGGACTGACAGGGGCAGAAGACACTTGTCTGACACGAGCAGATCCCTCAACTACCCACATTAAACACTCTGAGCAGTGTACGTGTCGACCAACCTGTGGAACGAGCGAGGATGCCTCTGCGGGATCAAGGGGAAAACGCAGACCTCCGCGTGATGGACGCAAGGACACAAGAAGATAAGGTTCCAACGGTCTTCAGAGATGGGTCCCACGTTCTAACCTTATAAATACCCAATCTCCACCAAGAGGAAGGGGGATCGAAAATATCAGGAAGGGAAGGAGAGAGAGAGAGAGAGAAATAGTAAGGGTAAGTTAATCCCTTAGAGGAGAGAAACATGTAAACCCCAAAAGTCATTCAACTATTCGTGTAACCGTGAAGAACATAGTAAAACAACAAACCCCGTGGATGTAGGCCTTAGTGCTGAACCACGTAAACCTTGGTCTTATTTACATTTCAGCACTTTACATTCATTTAGCTCCGCGCATGTTTGCTTATATGTTTTGTTTTCCTTAATACTTATATCCCATGCACAAACGCCACGCATGGGGTTGTTGGATGAGGCCATGATAAACCCGAAGGTTTTGATCCAATGAATCAACACCAGGGTACCATCATCATAATCTCTTTAGATGATAATGATTGATTGTGAGCGTTCGGACCCCCTCGTGGTTTGTGTGCTCACAATTTGGCGCTAGAAACAGGGACTTCGTCCCGGTAAAAGATTTATCTTGTCCTGTGATTTCATTTTAATTTGGCATATGATTGCTCTGATTTTATCATCTCGGACCGTATAGATCATTCGTTAACTGTATTATGTTCAAAAACCCACCTTTGGTCTTCGATAAGAGTTATTGTTCTAAGCGGGTTATTGTTCTAATCCATCGGATTTACAATTTTCGTAGTTTTTATACTAAGGATCTCCTTTAATAAAACTCTAACCCGTATTTTATAGCCTGCGGGTATTAATTCCCTCTTGAAAAATTGTATTTCGCCAACTAACCCGCTTCACGCGGATATTCCCGTTTCTGTTGTTTGAAATAACTTATGCAGAGAGAACGTGTTGTGAGTAAAGAAGGCAAGTTTACGCGAGATTTCATTATCAACAAAAGGGCACGTGATGGAAAAGACGCAGGAAGCAGGAAAATCCAAAGCTTTGTCAAAAGAAACACCCAGGACAACCTCGATCATCACCCGAAGCAAGCAGAAAGGAGATAAAGCTAAAATGACCAATCGAAGGCAAGATACTGCAGAAATCACTTCACCCATGAACGCTAATTCAGTTGCAGCGGCGGCTCTCAGAGCAGCAACGATAAAGTACGGGGAGGCTGCGGTAGTCCCGAAGGCTGCGGAGGCTAGCAATACCTTCGCCATGAGTCAACTTAATCAACCAAGAGAAAGGGTGGATGAATCCAGAACATTCCAACCCGCGCACCTTCTAACCTTTGGAATGCCGCTAACAAATAATCAGAATCAAACCATACCGGCGGCTCTGGCACCGCAGAGGGGCGCTCACTCCAATTTGGAAACACCAGCAACCGAAGCTGAACCCCTGCCACCTTTAGTACAGACCATGGAGGAGGGAGGCACCACGGCTGTAGCGGCACGCGCTGGGACTCCCAATCAGGGGTCCAACCAATCACACCGACTAATGGCTGAGCTTGAGGAACTGAGGAAGAACCAGCAGGTTTACGCAGAAGCTGTAGCTCTGTTGGCCAGAGAAAATCAAGATTTAAAGGAGCGGATTGCTCTAAGCACGAAGACCAGCCAACAACTTGATGAAGCAAGCTCCAAAGCACCAGAGCCAAACCAAGACTGTAGAGTCGTCCTAGCGGCTAATGAAGACGCGACAAGGAGACGTAGCGTATCCGACCCGGATTATGACGATGGAGAGTCAGACGGTAATGAGCTGAAGAATTTAGAGCACCAACGCGCAATGGAGGAACTACGAGATGAGATGATGGCAGAGATCAGGCAATTAAAAAATAAACAAGGTGGGGGAAGGTTAGAAGAGGTCATGAGAGAAGCTAACTCCACGCCCTTAACGCATCGCTTGGCCAACACCCCTATTCCACTGAAATGCCCTGTCCCGACGTTCGAATGCTATGATGGATCCAGCGACCCTGCTGCACATGTTCGGTACCACAATCGTGTCTTAGCTAGATGGGGTCAGAACGACGCCGTACTCTGTAGATACTTCCCGTCAAGCTTGAAGGGATCGGCGTTATCATGGTTTGATAATCTGCCACCAAACTCCATCCACTCATACGACCAACTCGCAGAGAAATTCTTAAGAACATACATGTACAACAAGACTGTAAACACCGGGATGGATAAGCTCTTTTCACTAGCAATTGGCTACAAGGAAACCACGAGGGAGTACACAAACAGATGGCATAAGATCTGCCAAGCCATAGGGAGCGTGGACCCAGTGGTAAGCATCAACTGCTACAAATGGGGCTTAGACCGAATGAGTCCCCTATTTGTTGAAATTCACGGGAGCGTGCCCAAGACAGAAGGAGATCTCCGAATAATTATCGAGAAGCACGCTCGACTTGAAGAAATTCAACGGGAAAACCCGAGGGCATATCCGCAGAGGTCTCACCGCACCAATTCAGCGGAACAAACCAATGGGGCCAAAAGGGGTTGCTCAGATGAGAGACCTCACGAAGATAGGAAGGAACGGAGGGATGAACGAAGAACAGGCGACCGAAAATTCGAAGATCAAGTTTACACGAAACTCAACGCTAGCTATGCTCGTATCCTACGAGAGATCAAAGGGAGGGAAAATTTAGAGTGGCCATGGTCTAAGGTAAAGCAGCCCCCGAGATCCGAGAAGTCTAAAGATTACTGTGAGTATCACTGTTTCAACGGACACCAGACCGAAAAATGCAAGAACCTTAAAATAATGATCCAAAAATTAATTGATGCGGGAGAGCTCAAACATTACATACGAAAGGAGGTTACCGAGGAAGAAAACCGAACAATCAACACCATCTCGTATTCCGAAGCCACAGGACCCTCACTCACAGCGCAGATTGGAAAAGGTTACGGAAGCAATTCGAAGACCGCTGCGAGTTATATAAGGTCGATGGGATAGCGGTGGACGAACACGAAGAATGGATGTAATCTCCTATCATCTTCGATGCCGAGGATATCGAAGAAGATATGGAAGACCATAACGATCCCTTGGTCCTAACATTACCAGTAGCTGGATGTAACCTCAAAAAGATCCTCATAGACGGGGGAAGCTCTGTAAATGTCCTATTCTATGATGCATTCAAACGGATGAAGCTCCATGATGAACAGTTGATGACCTCTTATCACACCATCTACGGATTCAATGGAGCAGCCACGAAGCCCTTGGGAGACATCGTGTTACAGGTTAACGCAGGGCCCATGAAACTGGATACCCGATTCAGTGTGGTGGACACCCCTTCCCCCTACAACGCCATTATTGGACGACAATGGGTACACAAGCTCAAAGGAGTTGCGGCAACATACCACCAATACCTCAGATTTCCAACACCTGAGGGAATAATGGAGATCAAGGGAGATCGAATCGCTACGCGAGAGTGCCAGTCCACTCAGGATCATATCAACAAGGAGCAAGAAGAGCAGCGAAAAATCCGAAGAGTAAGAAATCAAGAAACCGCGAAATAGAAAGCCGTAGACCTATTCCTTAAGGAAACTACAGGAAAAGGCTTGACGAAAGATGGTAATGTCCAAGGCTCGGAAACAAGTACCTCAACAACCAACGAAGAGCAGAAACACGCTAAATAGCAATTAAAGAGCGCCCCAGTCCTCGGAAACCCGAAGCCTGTGTTCACACCAGTAGAACCCGTAAAGGAAATCAACATAGGAACGGAAGAAGACCCGAAGATGGTCAAAATTGGGACCATCATGGACGAAGGAAGAGAACATTCCTTAACCAAATTACTTAAGGAATATGCGGATGTGTTCGCCTGGAAGTTAGGAGATATGCCGGGGATTGACCCAAAAGTAATCCAACATGAACTACGCATCAAACCGGGCACGCCCCCGTTCAGGCAGAAAATACGAAAAGTAGCTCCAGAGTATCGTGAGGCAGTAGAAACAGAACTTCGGAAACTACTAGACGCAGGATTTATCAAGGAAGTCAAGTATCCTACCTGGATCTCCAACATGGTCATTGTTCCTAAGAAAAATGGAGGGGTTAGAATATGCATCGACTTTACTAATCTCAACAAGGCATGTCCAAAGGACAGCTATCCCCTGCCGAGCATAGATCAACTGGTTGAAGCAGTTGAAGGGTACGAAGAGATGTCGTTCATGGACGGATATTTTGGTTACAACCAAGTAGCCCTGGCAGAAGAAGATCAGCCACACACAGCGTTCTATACCCCACATGGCCTTTATTGCTATACCAGAATGCCTTTCGGGCTCCGAAACGCAGGGGCAACATACCAAAGGATGGTCGATGCTATCTTCAAGACATGGATTGGAGGAACCCTAGAAGTCTACGTGGACGACATGCTCGTCAAAAGCAAGCTGCGTAAAAATCACCACCAGGACCTGAGGAATATCTTCGAAGCAATGAGACAGCATCACATGAAAGTGAATCCGGAGAAATGTACTTTCGGTGTCACCTCGGGGAAGTTCCTCGGGTATCTGGTGACGAAAAGGGGCATCGAGGTAGACCCAGCGAAGATTCAAGCCATAGTAGAGATGCCGTCCCCAAAGAATCTGAAGGAAGTGCAGAAGCTCAATGGGTCCATAGCAGCGTTGGGCAGATTTATTGCACGGTCTTCGGACAAATGCAAACATTTCTTCAATATTCTTAAAAAAGGGAGCAGGTTCGAATGGACCGCCGAATGCGAGGAAGCATTCCAAAAAATCAAAGAACATCTAGCTTCAATCCCGATCCTGCAGAAGCCAGACCCTGATGAAGTTTTGGCACTGTACATAGCAGCAACGGAGGACGCAGTCAGTATGGTATTAGACAAAACCAATACAAAGGTAGAACAACCTATCTATTACGTCAGCAAGACACTCAATTCCGCGGAAAGAAATTATACTAAGATTGAACAACTCATCCTCGCACTGGTATGGTCTACCCAAAAACTGAGAACCTACTTCCTAACTCACCTCGTCAGGGTACCATGCAAAGCACCATTGGAAGCAGTCCTCAAAAGCACGGGAAAAGTGGGCCGAATAGCCAAATGGAACACCCATCTGGACCAATTCAACATCATTCATGAAATTCAACATTCTCAGAAGTCCCAAGTGCTGGCAGATTTCTTAGCAGAACTCCCCCTTGATTACGACGAAGAGATTAAGGGAATACCAGAAGCCGAGGAAGAAATCAAGGATCCAATGGATATCCTCGAACCTGCGAGTCATAGACAATGGGAAGTCTTTGTCGACGGATCTAAAAATAAGGAAGGAGCAGGAATAGGTATTGTCATTATCACCCCAACTGGAGAAAGGATTATACAGGCACTTAGATTGGAATTCAAAGAGCATACCAACAACATTGTTGAATACGAAGCTGTCGTACATGCCCTACGTATAATAATAGAGATGGGGGTAACCGATGTAAGGCTGACAAGTGATTCGCAGCTTGTCATACGGCAAATAGGGCTCGAGTATAATGTGTACGATGACACCCTTTCAGCTTACATGGCCTTGGTCCAAACATTGGCATCACAAATCCCGAACATTAAGTTCCGGCACTTATGCAGAAGGGACCTCAGGCACGCGGATGCCCTAGCATATATATCATCCATGCTGAGGGATAAAAATGCCGAAGGTATTAAAATAGCAAGGGTATACGAGCCTTCGATTGCATCTCAATTCTCCTTCGCTACCAATCAAGATGTGATGGAAGAAAATATCGAAGACCAGGTAGGAGAAGACATCCATAATGACTTTGATGAAGAGGACATCCTGTCAAGAGCAAATCAAGACGAAGACTTCAGCAACGAAGATGACTGGAGGGTGACAATACATGCCTTTCTCGAAAAAGGAAGCTTACCTGCGGATCGGAAACAAGCTAGGAAGATACTCTCCAAAGTGGGAAGATATGATCTTCGGGAGGGGGTCCTGTATAGGAAATCCTTCCTTGGACCCTTACTACGCTGCTTGTCCCGGAAAGAGGGGCATCGAATTCTAAATGATATCCGTTATGGTGACGCGGGGAATCATAGCGGCATGAGATCACTAGCTGACAAAGCAAAAACGCAAGGATATTACTGGCCGACAATGATACAAGATGCCGCGAGGATGTCCCGACGATGTGAAGAATGTCAGCGCTTCGCGAAAAAGATCCACGCGCCGGCAACAATGTTAAACTCTGTCGATAGCCCGTGGCCATTTGCAAAATGGGGCGTAGACATCGTCGGGACTTTCATCGAAGGATCAGGGAAGAGACGATTTTTGATAGTAGCCACGGACTACTTCAGTAAATGGGTGGAGGCTAAGGGAGTACAACAAAAAGGTAAAGCTACGGAATTTTGTAGAGGGACAGTATGTGTTGAGAACAATCCCACGGTATCAGCAAGAAAAGAAGTGGGGAAAGTTAGCACCTACATGGGGAGGACCTTTTATGATCCACGACATTGCGGGTAAAGGTTCCTACTACCTTCGTAATCTAAAAGGCGAGGTCCTCCGGCATCCTTGGAATGCTAAATGGCTCAAACCATACTTCCCATAGAAGCAACGCATATTTGAATCTGCTTGGAGTGTACCAGAAGAAGAAGGGAGCCTGACCTCTCCACATGTTTCTATCTCTGTAAGAGGAATTGCAGACCTCAACTTATCAATCAAACAAGCTTTCAAATTATCAAGTCAGTGGAATCTACCTACAATATTGGGGAAAGTAGTTAATCTACAATCTCTCAGGGCTCCCCCATCAGTGTCCATAAGTGTAGGACCAGGGGGAAGGCACCCAGCAGAAAGAGATACCCAACCAATCTTAAGGCAACGAGTCGACGGAATGGGTGCGTAAATATTTTAATCCCATATCCTAGAACGTTGCCCCGGCCCCCACCGTCTGGGAATCCTCTGGCCCAGGATTCGCCAGCGGGGTGACAGGTCTCAAGACGATCACGAAGGTACCTTCCTTCAGTATCGCACTCAAAAACACTTAAAAACTTTTGTTTTGATTTTTCACAAATACTTAAAATAAAAACAAAACAACATTGTAGGTATATCAAGAAGAGGATTCATTTCATAAAGGGTGATTACAAGAAGTGAAAGGCAAAAGTCAAGGATACACAATCAAAAAATATTCCTTTTACAGGATCATCAGCAAAAAATATCCTTGTTACATGATTACAAAAAGTATAATAATGCCGCGGATCCTACAAAACGCTGCGATCTCTACCTAAGTGGCGGCCCCATCGGCAGGATTATTCCGAAGACTTGATGGGACGCTCCCACCAGAAGAGGGGCCCGAGGAGCTGGGCAAGGCAGAAGGAACGGGACGACGAGGATAGTTCTTCACGAGACCATGTTCATTCCTTAGGCCAAGTTCTATCCTCTCCAGCATCTTGTTCGTCTTCTCAGCCAATTGACAACGAGCCTTGTGTTTAATAACTGTTGTCCGCTGTTGGGCTTGGGATAATAACGAAGATAGCCGACTCACTTCTCTAGAAGCAGCACCAACGGCCTCCTCGCGGGTTGCTGCTAAATTCTTGAAGTGATTGGTCTGTTCTTCCTGCTGCGCTAAGGAAGATTGAGCCTTTTCAAGTTTTTCATTTGTGACGCGAAGGCGTCCCTCGAGCTCTGAAAAATACAACACCACGGAGTTAGCGTAGAAAAAAAACAAGGTCACACTCGATGAAATGGGATTATACCTTCGACACAAGCCGAAGACTCTTCATACTCATTAACAACCGCATCTCGCGCTTCATCAAGATGATCATATTCCGCGGATAATTTCTTATAGTCTAGTTGAAGGTTGGTGAGAGTAAATTGACAGGCATCTAATTCTACCTGCTTCATCGAGTCCATATGACGAAGGTGGTCGACCTCTTTATTTATCTCTGAGACCCCTTTGCTGAGTCTGTACATGCACACTTCAGATTCCTCTCAGACTCAGCATGACGAGCTACGTCGGCACGAGACGCGGAAAGAGCATTGCTGAGAGCGTAGACTTCAGCACGAGCATCATCTCTTTCTCTGGCAAGACAGAGCATATTATCCTGGACCCCTGAAAGAGGAATGGATCGAGCCGTCTGTAATTCTTCTTCCAACAGCTGAATCCTAGATTCCAACAAGGAAGTGCGCTCACGGGCTTCCCGCAGATTATCACGGGTCCACAGCAGTGTGCCATTAAATAAAGCACGATCATGGTTGTACAGATTTTGCATGTCGACCATCTGAACATGCCGCGCGCGCCATACCTCAGCCCGAGCATCCCATTTCTTAGCTTCACTCTTAATTTTCTCAACCAAATCTCTAATACGAGATTTTTGCCGAACTCTTTCGTTTCGAAGCCATATCAGCTCGGGGACGCCACCCACTGGAGATAGGGTGGGGAGACTCAGACAGAACAACTAAGAGATAAAAGAATGACGACATACGGCGAGGGAAAAGAACCAAACCTGTGAAAGTGGAAACTTGGCTACGAGTTTGCTCTAACTCAGCGCGCACTGCAACAAGTTCTGAACGAAGATCAGCCTCTGCTTCACCCAGCTTTTCTTTCTCCTTAAGGCTTTTCTTCAGCTCTTCTATTTCCACCTCAGCCGCAGATAATTCCTTTTCTCGGTGACGAAGCTTAGCCTCGAGCTTCAGAGATTTCGCTTTGAAGAACTGATACAGCACGTGGTTACAATGCTCGCTCCTCATCATCTACACATCAAGATGACAAAACATTATTTCACCGAAGCGTCTGATCGTCACGTAGAAGTATGTACGAAAATTTACCTCAGCACACGCTGCTGCGGGAAAGCCATATTGATACCCGTCGGCGATAGCCATCATATCGGCAACGGAAGTAGGAGGCTCCGGCACGAGGGTAGCTTCGGGAACAGTCAACCTTTTTCCCCAGGCTTCAGACACCTGCGCCTTAGAAGACATCTCCATCATGCGACGGGTATACGCGGTTGATTCCTTTTCCCCAGCAACACAGGAGCGGGATGAGAGACAAACAGAAGATTCTTTTCCTTAAACCAATCCATGATGGCGTCCTCACCCTCAGACGTCGGCGACTGGGGAAGACTATCGGCAGCGCATCAACGACAGATTTTCCTTCTCTGACACGACCCCCTCAGCACGAATGTTGGCATGCTCCTCCGCGCCTACATGCACAGCAGGCTCCTCCGCACCAACATCTTCTACAGTAGCATCCCCATTACCATCACCACCCAAGAACATCCCAATCATCATTGGGGGAAAGTAAAGAGAAGTCCTCGGGAAAATCGAGGGCTTCGTCAAAGAACTCCCCCGTGGAATACATCCGATCAAAAGAAAATTCTTGAGAAGTGGGAAGGGTATCCGCGACATCACCAGCAGGGACGGAAACATCCCCGATGACAACGTCATCAGCCACCACACGCTTTGTTCCTTCCTTCATCACCAGCGTGACCAGCGAAGACCTCTTCTTCGACATTGATAGGGGAGGTACCAGTACGTTCCTCCCCATCTGTAATCTCGTCCTCAGCAAACTCTTCGTTCACTGGACTAGTAACTTCTTCTTGGGCTTCAACCTCGCCCATCACCGTAGTAGAAGACTGCTTCGGCCTAATCTTTTTCTTCTTCAATACCTGAAACCAACACCACAAAAAGAATTATTTTTCCCGTCTGATGGAAGTTCTAAAAAAGAAGCGCAGCTAGAATCTGCGTACCTGAGCAGCTGAGATATTCTTCGGTGGGAGTATAGCACCGGAACCATCCTCCTCGTCTCCCTCTACGACGTCCAGGGCATAAGGAAAATTCATGCCCGCAAAGTTCAGACGCCAGGGGCAGAAATCTCCATAGCGAACAGGAGGAGATTCGCGCGGCTTACTATTCTCGGTAGGCCGCCAACGCGGGGACCAGGAATCCAACCTAAGCCCACGGACCAACTATCTCGATAACGGTGGCGTGCCACTCGTAGTCATGATCGCGCTTGATCCTCTCTCGCGCGGGGAAGAGTTTCCGACGACTGGACGCCTCCGTGCCAGGAACATACTTCAGCTTGGCATCGCTGACCTCATTTAACAGACGAATCTCGCCTCGAGGAGCAGGGAGATTCCGAAGGCTGACACTCCACGGCTTGCGATTCCTACTATTGACGTAATCACCGAAGGAGTTATTGAAATTCTCAAGTATACCATTCCTTCTCCATGGGATTGGGGACGTAACAAGTCATCGACGTTTCCCCCTTACTCCGCAGATAGCATTCCTTCAGGGCGCGGAGATAATTCCCCGATAGTTGGGATACGGAACGGCTGTGAGTATTGGTGGAAGAACCCTCACGACTAGCGAGCACGTCGTAGTAGAAGGAATCACCTGATTTGTACAACGGCAGCATAGACCAGCCTCGAATGCCCCAACCGTCGTTAACAAATGAAATTCATCGAACTCATACTTGGAGATAAGCTCATACGTAATATCATCCTCAGGGGCATAGAAACGAACCCCGAAGGCTTGAAGCTCATGCTTTTCCTTGAATATTTCAAGATCGATATGCTTGAAGGTTACTTTTTTCCTGCTAACAGAGACACTGCGTATCAAGGGAGCAGCCTCATCCTCCTCGGCGGGCCGGATGAACTAACGAACGCTTCCGAAGCTTTTCTCTTCACGGGGGGATTCTTTGAAGATTCAACCC